>NC_137896.1:100565736-100755563 GCF_963455335.1 Martes martes | reverse complement strand
TAGCTGATACCCTTATTTTATTTTATTATTTTCTTTTATACCCTGATTTTAGCACATTGCCTCCTTGAATTTCTCTCTAGTTGATTCCCCAATCATGCATTGGCCATGTTCAGTCTGACAGGACATGACACCTTCAAGTGAACGTTTGAATTCAAAGATTTCTCAAGTTCCTTCTAACACCTTAGGCAGCTTTTGAATACAGCCCATTCTTCACATCCTTTAAAGCCAATCCTGCCCTGAGGCTGGAGGGAGAGACATCCAGGACACCCTTATGTACACGTCAATATTACAAATATTTGCACAAGACTTTACCACCATCTTGCCTCACTGATGGCCTTTCTGCGTTGCTATTCCCTTTGCTTCATTGGACCCCTTGTAAAGTCTGAAATATCAAGTTTATTTCCATACGTATTTCCAGAAAAATAACTTGAACGTGATTCAAGCCCTCAGTGGGTCTGCCGATCACCTTATTTCTGCTCTTAAGACCGGGAGGTGTGAACAGCTAGGATGGAATGCTGTTTCAACGCTGGCTGTCCTGGGACAGCCCGTCTCCAGTTCCCAGTGCCTCGATCTCATTAAAATGACAAGGCCCACCCGTGTGGCCAAATGTAGGGCTCCAGTGAGGGAAGAAGGCATTTACTCTGATACCGCCACTAATAGCCGGATAGATAGGATTGTTGGGCTGGGGAGGGTCACAAAGGCCATGCCCCTACTGTTAACTCAGAGGACACTGATTGGGCCAACAAAGAAAGCAGAGCCTCGGTGGCTGCTGAACAGGGTGGGGAGTCATCCTGCAATTATGAGGCAACTTCTTTAAAACTTCCTTCAGATCCTGCCTTAGGCAAACCAGACCTTGAAGTGAGGCCCGCCCTCCAGGCTGCAGGTGATCCTTTTTCTCTGAGTGCTGCGACCCTCTCACCAGCATCCCCCCACCACGGCTTAAAGCAGTGCTTTCCTCCAGGTTCCTCCAACATGCAAAGACCATATGCACAGATTTTTATATCCCCACGTATAGAAGATGCTGGACAAACCCAAGACGTCTCTGTTTTGTGTCCATTTGGTACATTTTGTGGGATCTGAGTGACCTAGGGACAGTTTTCCGGGCCAAGTGATTTGCTCGCCGTCCGCCTTCCCCACCACGAGTGTGGAGGGACTTGGAAGCTCAAGGCGCGTGGCAGGCGCAGAGGACTCCAGATCTAACCAAGACCTGGCCCAGAGGGCAGTGGGTACAGTGGGGATCCCTTGGAGATGAATCTGCCTTCTTGCTTCTCTAGCTGCTTGATCTTGGGCCGCTTTCTCAAACCCTTTGTGCCCAGATTCCTCATCTATAAAATAGGAATATTACGAGCACTTATCTCGGAAATACTTTACAAGAGCTAATTCAGATTTAAAAATTCAGTATCTTTGGGATGACTGGTTGGCTCAGCCATTGAGTGTCTGCCTTCAGCTCAAGTCAGGATCTCAGGGTCCTGGGATTGAGTTCCGCAACGAGGGCTTCCTGCTCTGAGGGAAGCTCTTCTCCCTCTCCCACTCCCTCTGCTGTGTTCCCTCTCTCATTGTGTCTCTCTCTGTCAATTAAATAAATAAGATATTTAAAAAAAATCAGCATCGGGCTAGGCATGCAGTAAGTGGTTTTTTAACCTCACACAATATTTACTATGTTAATATTAATATTTACTATGTGGTAGGTGCCAGACACTGTGCAAAACGCCGTGGAAGGCTTACCTCCTTTCACCCTTGTGACAGCACCAAGCGGGAGAGGTCCCACTATCATGCCCATCCTACAGATGAGGACATCGAGGCCCAGAGAGTTAAAAAAGTTGCCCTAAGTCACAAAGGTAATGAAGTGCCACACCAAGTGTCAAACTTGGTTGACTTCCCTCTGATTCGTGGCCTCCCACACCACTCTGGCGGAATTCAGCTCAGTGACGGGGTTCTGCTAGCTGGCGTCCATAAGCAGCTCTCAGCTCCGTGCTGGCTGGTCTTCCTGGTCGGGAGCCAGAGGAACCCAGCTGTGAGGCACATTTCCAAGACTTCTCATGGGGGTACCCATGCCAGAGGGGACATTTCTATTTTACATACCACTTAGTGAATTTTATTTGTTTGACCTAAAACAACTAATAATGCCCAGCTTCACAGACCCGGATGCTCACGGGAGATATCAAGGGGAAAATAAGCCTGTTGTTTCTCCGGGAGAGCTTCTGCATGAGGTTTTTCCTATCTGATGCTTTGCAGGACGGCAGCAGACAACCTCGAGTTTTTTCTCTGAGCCCGAAACTGTTCTAAGAATCCAAATGCATGCCTGTTTAATCCTCACAGTGTTCTCCTGGGAGAACCAGCAATCCTAATCCCAGCAAGGTCAAGTCACTGTCCAGAATCATACAACAGTAACAGAGGCAGGGCTTAATCTCCATACGGTCTTGATCATTTACCCTACCACTCCCCGAGAAAAGCAGGTCTTTTCTGCAAATAGCATCTTACAGATGACCAGCAGTAACAGAAACCATTATCACCTTACTTTTGTTATTTTTCTCTTTTTCACTTACAGGATTATATCCAATGGGTGGTTCAAATTTGATATGAAATCAAAACACATATGGTCCCCAAATTCCCTTGAATTGCGTTTAAAATTAAGGTGTTCATTGATGAACCATAATACGAGGGCTATTTACAGTCAGTGTTAACATTTCCTGTGAATAGGTAAAAAACTCGCTTGAAATGTTTTTAAAAATTTCAGTATTGAGGGACACCTGGTTGGCTCATTGGTAGAGTGTGTGACGCTTGCCCTGGTTTGTAAGTCTCAGGGTTGTGAGTTCAAGCCCCATATTGGGTGTAGAGATTACTTAAAAATTTTTTTTAACTTTAAAACAATTAAATATAAAACAAAGTTCCAATATTAAAGCAATTAAAGAGGGTTCCGTTACTGCCTACCCTCCCCATTTCTTTATTATTTTTTTTGTAATAATCAGATGAAAGCCATAGACACCTTCTCCAGAAACATGGATATTTACATGCAAAAACTCATACCTACACTTTTAAGGAGTTTCGAGAGTCCTGGAGGCCCATCTATGGACTCCAGTGATAAATCACTTTTTGGAGAATCCTTTGTGAAGCACACGTTCCTCCTCTGATTTGTATTTTATAACTAATCGTCTCTCTGGCTCTCCCTGCCCCCACACACATACCATGGTATATTGTCTTGTGAGCTGGCACCATTGCCTTTTTGTTTTTCTTAGTCACAGAGCAGTTTTTGATTCTTTATATTCTGCGTTTCAAACAAATGTTACTATAACAAACCCTTGGATCTCACAAAACATAAACAAAACTTTAGCTACATCACCTGGCTAAACTGATACCACAGCTGATGTAAAGACCTTTAATTTTTAATTCAAACTTGCCTTTGACCTGGCTTGTAGATTTCCTGCTGTATACATTCAGTATTGTTACAGTTCCAGAGCTATAAAAACCAGATGCATTGCAGGGGGCAGTTGGGATGGGTTCCACACCTGTTCTTCTAAGAGAAATACAAATGGTTGACAATGTAGTCATTTCTTCTGGTTACTATTTGCAGGAGACTCTGGATTTAAAAGTGCTTCACCCACACTTTACTTCCGGGCATAATATCTCATTTGGTGGGTCAAAATTTGATGTGACAGCACAACTCTTGTGATTCCCAAATTTACCAGGCCTGCATTTTAAAATCAGGGCACTAAATGGTGAACCATAAGTATAATATGATACGACTTTAATATGCTGTTGTTATAATCTTTACCCAAGTTCACTTAGAAAGTGATCATGTGCTTCCTACTCTATGTGTATTAACATTAATCCTCACAACAACCCCAGAATATATCAGAACACCAATTTTACAGATAAGGAAATTAAAACCCAAGATCAAACAGCTAGAAAGGAGCCTGTCCACTCTTTTTCAGCTATCACATTGCTTCTTGGGCCTCAATCTGGACTTGGATCCATGTTTATAAAGCATCTTCCCATGCTTTGCAAGTGGAAATGTTCACTTTATCCTTGAACAGGGCTGGCTTTACTGAAATTCCTCATGTTCCTAAAACTTGAAGTTAACCCAGGGAAAGGGGATGTTCAAGCAGAACTAGCAGAGAATATTCTAGTTTCATGTTGTAGTAAGTAAGGAATTTGACCAATTTAATTGTAGACCTTTAAAAAAAAAAACTAAATATGCAGTTAGCATCTATTTTTTTTTTGTCTCAGTAAATTTTTTTAACTCAAGTATAATTAACATAATGTTATATTAGTTTCAGGTGCACAATATAATGACTCAACAATTCTCGACATTTCTCAGTGCTCACCATGGTAAGTGTACTCTTCATCCCCTTCATCTGTTTCACCCATCGCCCACCTGCCCCCTCTCTGGCAACCCCCAGTTTGTTCTGTATATTTAAGAGTTTGGGTTTTTTGTCTTTTGTTTGTTTGTTTGTTCATTTGTTTTATTTTTTAAATTCCGCATATGAATGAAATCATATGGTGTTTTTCTCTGACTGAAACTTATTTCACTTAGCATTATACCCTCTAGATCTATCCATGTTGTTGCAAATGGCAAGATTTCGTTCTTTTTATGACTCCAATATTCCATCGTACAACTATACCATCTCTTCTTTATCCACTCGTCTATGCATGGACACTTGGTCCTATCTTGGCTACCTTGGCTCTTGTAGATAATGCTGTAATAAAATTTGGGGTGCATATTACCTTTTGGAAATAGTGTTTTTATTTTCTTTGGGTAAATACCCAGTAGTGGAATTATTGAATCATACGGTAACTTTATTTTTAATTTTTGAGGGACCTCCATACTGTTTTCCACAGCGGCTGCACCAAGTTGCATTCCTACCAACAGTGCAGGAGGGTTCCTTTTTCTCCACATCCTCGCCAACATTTGTTATTTATTGTGTTTTTAGCCATTCTGATATCGCATTGTGGTTTTACTTTGCATCTCCCTGATGATGAGTGACGTTGAGCATTTTTTCATGTGTCTGTTGGCTATCTGCATGTCTTCTTTAGAAAAGTGTCCTTCAGGTCCTCAGATAGAGCCCCACGGCAGGCTCTCTGCTCAGCGGGGAGCCTGCTTCTCCCTCTCCTTCTGCCTGCCACTCCACCTGCTTGTGCTCTCCTTCTCTGTCTCTCTTTCACTGTCAAATAATAAGTAAAATCTTTTCTTTAAGTGTAATGCTTACATTTCATATGCTTAAAAATATTTTATTGGTTCCAAAATGAGTCATGAATTCAGTCCTCCCAAAATGTATAATTAAGGCCAAGATTTTCTATCACTGGCCTGCTTTTGTGCTGTTAGGTAACATAAGCCTCTCTCGGAAAATAAATGCCACGGTCCTAACCAACCACCTGCCTACCTTGACGGACAAGCAAAGCAAGACCCAGCCTTTTGCATCAAGAGATAATTAAACAACTGGATGGTTTCAGTTTGTGTCAAGAGTCACCGTCTGCCTTTGATCTGTACTTCAGCTAAGGTACATCAAGCGTCTTAGGGGTCATGGGAGAAGAGGGGTAGGGCAAGAGAGAAATTTCAGTCCACCTTGAAGTGTGAAGTGTTTGCTTTTCCCCAGACATCCCGTCTCACTTCCTCTCTCCTGAAAATCTACCTCTGTGTTCCTTAATGAGCCTGCCTTGGAATTAGCGGGCTCTTCCCAAGGCTTGAAGAGGCTCAAAATGAAGTCAGCACTTTCTGAAATACCATGAGATCGGTGTGCTCTGAAGCATGCTGTGGGGTTTTTTGAGGCTTCTCTGATTTTTTTTTTTTAAAGTGTGGCTCAATCTTTTGGTACCAGAATCTACATGCAATGTCTCCATACTACTGAAAATCATCATAATATTAATTAAAAGGAATGGCCTTTTGTGTAACCCTTCAGTTACAGCCCGCTGCTCCTTTGTCCATTCCTCCATGAATATGACCACAAATTGAAGATCCTACAGATAAGCTCAGTTATGCAAAAGAAGGCTTTTTATCTGGCTTGGGAGGCTGAGGGAAAGGCTCATGAAGATCTCCAACGATTTTTCTCCTCTGAAGATGAGATAAGCTTTATCTTTTTGTTTGTTCCCCTCCTGTGACTTCATATCATTCATTGGCAAGGCAGCAAAATGTGAAATTCTCCCTTTGTGCATCTTTATGCCCCCCCCCAACTGCAAGGCCCCAAAACCCCACTAATTTCAAAGTGATTATCCAGAGCGGAGATAAAACACTCTGGAACCAGAGCGGCTATGCCAGGAAACTTTTCCCCAGTTTGGCTAAGCCCAGAATACTTTTAACCTGATTTTATACATCAGACATCGTGGAAATGAGCAGAGGTGTCACTAGTATCCTTCAGAGGCAGGTGGCTGTAGACAAAGACACTAGCTCTCTAGAACTTGAGGTTTCTGTTTCTTACCCTGTGGAATCGGGAAATAAAATATTTGTCATTGTGATTTGAAGGTGACACTGATTAGCTCTTCACCGTGGACGCAGCTGACTAAGATGTGGAGATACTGCTCTTTGATTTGTAGATACGGGCTTTTTTGGGAACCTGATAGGGTGACAGGTACGTTCTCCAGCCCGCCAACAGTGCAAGCCCTTGACTCAAAGAGATGAGGCATTTCTTTTTTTTTCAACAGTAGCAAGGACTGTTCGAATCCTTGCTTCAGCCTTCTCTGGGTTGTGGGCTCGCAGGCCTTCCTGGACCTCTCTGGATTTCAGCTGTCATTCATAAGTGCAAGTGATATTATTCATGTCCAGAGTAGCTGGGGGGAGAAGTAAAGTTGATGACTTCTCACTGGGCTGCGTTGTCTCCACACGGTTCCCTCTTCACGACAAGCAACAAGGTTCCTCTGAAGGCAGTTTGCTTCCCACTAAGACATCCTTCTGCCACTCACTTTATCCAGAAGCTGAAGGAAGTTTACCCGAAGGAACAATTGGGTCCTGCCCTTCAGCATCTAATCCTATGATATCTTGGAGCATTAACCACATACTAATTTTTTTTTAATTGAAAATACTCATTTGTCTTCCAAACTTGGTCATTGTCCCTGTCCTCACGCAAATCCTCTTGTCGACTAGGCTTTGACTAATGAACATGTCCAAATTCCAGTGCTTGTGAGCTTTAACTCAGCACACCTTCTTGGTTTTCATACCCAGCTATCTGGAGAATTGGGTAGTTTTTAACTAGCTTGAGCCTGACACTGTGCAGACCACAGAAG
This sequence comes from Martes martes, assembly GCF_963455335.1. Lineage (NCBI taxonomy): Eukaryota > Metazoa > Chordata > Mammalia > Carnivora > Mustelidae > Martes > Martes martes. The sequence continues at coordinate 100,748,348 of NC_137896.1, read as the reverse complement.
AGGGGTTCAATGTTAACTAAGGAAATAACGGCCTAAATTCATTTTTGTCTTAAGCCTTCGGATGGCAAAATGTTTCTACTGGCCTACCCAGAAGTTCGGTGACATCAGGCTAAGCGTGTTTCTCTCATTTAAAAAAGTAATTCTCAGGAATTCTAGGGGCTCCCCTGACACTTTTGACAGAAACTTATTTTCTTATTTAAGAAAGATGTCAAAACTGTGTGTTAAAAAAAAGTCTGAAGAATGCGAGGAGATATCAGATAAAGGGCTAGTATCCAAAATCTATAAAGAACTTATCAAACTCAACACCCAAAGAACAAATAATCCAATCAAGAAATGGGCAGAGGATATGAACAGACATTTCTGCAAAGAAGATATCCAGATGGCCAATAGACACATGAAAAAGTGCTCCACATCACTCGGCATCAGGGAAATACAAATCAAAACCACAATGAGATACCACCTCACCCAGTCAGAATGGCTAAAATTAACAAGTCAGGAAATGACAGATGCTGGCAAGGATGTGGAGAGAGGGGAACCCTCCTACACTGTTGGTGGAAATGCAAGCTGGTGCAGCCACTCTGGAAAACAGCATGGAGGTTCCTCAAAAAGTTGAAAATAGAGCTACCCTATGACCCAGCAATTGCACTACTGGGTATTTACCCTAAAGATACAAATGTAGTGATCCGAAGGGGCATGTGCACCCAAATGTTTATAGCAGCAATATCCACAATAGCCAAACTATGGAAAGAGCCTAGACGTCCATCAACAGATGAATGGATAAAGAAGAGGTGGTATACATATACCATGGAGTACTATGCAGCCATCAAAAGAAATGAAATCTTGCCATTTGCAACAATGTGGATGGACCTAGAGGGTATTATAGTGAGCGAAATAAGTCAATCAGAGAAAGACAATTATCATATGGTCTCCCTGATATGAGGAATTTGAGGGGCAGGGCGAGGGGGCTCTGGGGGGTAGGGAAGGAAACAATGAAACAAGATGGGATCGGGAGGGAGACAAACCATGAGAGACTCTTAATCTCACAAAACAAACTGAGGGTTGCTGGGGGGAGGGGGTTAGGGATAGGGTGGTTGGGTTATGGAAATTGGGGAGGGTATGTGCTATGGTGATGCTGTGAAGTGTGTAAGCCTGATGATTCACAGACCTGTACCCCTGGGGCTAATAATGCATTATATGTAAATAAAAATAATTTTTTGGGCACCTGGGTGGCTCAGTTGGTTGAGTGACTGCCTTCGGCTCAGGTCATGATCCCGGACTTCCGGGATCGAGTCCCGCATCGGGCTCCTAGCTCCTTGGGGAGTCTGCTTCTCCCTCTGACCTTCTCCTCTCTCATGCTCTCTCTCACTCATTCTCTCTCAAATAAATAAATAAAATCTTTGAAAAAAAATTTTTTTTAAAAGTCTGAAAGGAAATCAGCAAATGCTAACAACAAATGTATTAGATTGGTGCAACTACATATTCTTTCTTTTCTTTCAATATTTGAGGGTTTCCTGAGTTTTCTGTACTGTACTTGTGTTAATTTATGATACTTCATTGTGTAAAGTTTATTTTGAAGGAAACAATTCAGGGGCGCCTAGCTGGCTCAGTTGGTAGAGCGTGCAACTCTTGATCTAGGAATCATGAGTTCGAGCCCCACCTTGGGCATAATAATAATAGAAACAACTCACTCATCATCTGAGTCAATGTTTAAAACATACATCCATTCTGCCTAGTATTGTCTTCCAGAGTCTTTCTTATTTTATATTTTCATGAGAAGCATCCTAATATCAGGAATAGATTCAAACCACCACCACAAGAAGTCCTTTACTATTGAACATTGAGCAGCTATATTATTTGTAAGATATAGGAGTTACATGAGGACGAAAAGGGACTCAGACATAGTTTTAGATGGCAGCTGGGGTGACACCACAGAGAGGCGCAGATTTTAGGGACAGGGTTTAGAAAGTCTGATATTCTTATTTCTCTTCATGTGTTCGTTCCTGCCTAGACTGAAACTGCCTAGATCATTTTTTTTTTAAGATTTTATTTATTTATTTGACAGACAGAGATCACAAGTAGGCAAAGAGGCAGGCAGAGAGAAAGAGGGGAGAAAGCAGGCTCCCTGCTGAACAGAGAGCCGGATGCAGGGCTTGATCCCAGGACCCTGAGACCATGACCTGAGCGGAAGGCAGAGGCTTAACCCACTGAGCCCCCCAGGCGCCCCATGCCTAGATCATTTTCGATAACACATAAACACGTGCAGAAAGCAACCCTTGAAAAAGATCTCTGCACTGGGGTCATTCCGGTAGAATATGGAGCCACCACAGGCTGCAGAAACACGGCTACGGAAAGACCAAAGTTGAGGGAGGTAAGGAAAGCGTTTGCCAGTTTGACTGTTGCCTATTCTACCTGACATTTTGCCTGTGTCTCCTTTTCCATCATGGCGAGTTGTCAAGGTGTTTGTGGGTAAACAGAGCCCCTTCTCTGGGTGATCTATCTTCTTGCAGTGATTGGTTTGTGCACGGATCACTGCCCATCATTGGGGAGACGGCCTAGAAACCTCGATGAGCATTAAAACAACAGCAACCAAAATCAACTGCAAATTGAATTGCTGTCCAATGCAAGAGATTGTGTCTGTGTCCCTGCACCGCTCCGCTGAGGCGCTGGATGAGTTGAAGAGGTCCCACTGTCATCCTGAAAGATCCTGGCTTCTTATGACTTTCAAACTTCTGACATCTATGGCCCTTCTTGGTCTGGTACCAGCCCAACCTCCCACCTTTGCAACCTCATCTGCTGCTTCCATCATCCCCGTAAATATCCCCATCAGAAATGCCCATTCTTCTTTTAGAGGCCACCCTACTCCCACGCCATCTTCCCCAGAAGCCTCCTCTGGGTGCCCCCAGATTTTCACTGCAAGGTCTGCTCATGTGCCTGACTCTTGTGCCAAACTGGCTGAGACTGCGTTAGAGACCTCCCAGTATGGGAGAGACTGAATGATTTTTTGCTGCTAGAATGTTAAATACAAGCGAATTGAATTTATTTACATACATGTTTACTCACACAAGGAAGAAAATTTCTTCTACTCTAGTGCCCTTCATTTGGTGGGACTCTCTCCTCCTACCTGCTGCTCCTTCTCAGCACCTGTTCTCATCCATCCTAGCATCCAGGGAACCAGATCGTCATTTCTTCTCCTCATTTGACATCTGGCTTCTGAAGTGGAATTGTTGTCAAGTCATGGGCCCAGCAGACCAAGTGACTGAAAATCAATTTACCAAATGACCAATCTGCATAATCAATTCTAGCTTTACAGTAAGTCTGAGAAGCAGAATCGTAGGAAAGGACTTATTTGAGCTGGCCCTGAAGATTGGGCAAGATTCAGGTGAGCCATGATAGGGGAGAGGTGGGAAGGAACACTCCAGAGGGGAAAATCTGCCTGAGCAAAAAAACTCTAACACCCCCACCCCCAGCAACAGCAACAACAACAGGTTTCAAAATGGCAAATGCAGGATACTCTTCCATGATACATATGCTCTTATTGTTGCAATTAAATAAGTCATCAATACCTTTTGTCTTCATAAAACTTGGATTTCATTTGAGTAGCTGCCTTCTTCTCTTCCATTTCTTGGTAACACAGGTTCTGCCAAAGAATGGAGATCTAGCCCTGAAGAATAAATTTGCTTCCCTAAAGGGCTCAACTTATGTCCATGGAAATTGGCTTGAGTTAAAAGGAAACTGGCTCACTCTGTGCCACAGCTGGGAATGGGAAGGCAAACTCCAATATAATCAATCACTCACTATTTTTGATACCCCCCCCAAAAGACAAATGGTACATCCAGTGAGCCTGGCTGCTTTCCATGCAGTATTCCTCCAGCTGTGATCTGAGCTTCCTGCATTGGTGGTGTTACCACAGTGATGGCAGATGGGGGAGGGGGCAGTTTGGGTCATAAAGCACAGGCTCCAGGACCAGACCTGGATCAGACTCATTGGGAGTGGGTCCCAGGAACCTAAATTTGAAAACCTGGTGGCCAGGGCATCTGGGTGGCTCACTTGGTTTAGTGACTGCCTTCGGCTCAGATCATGATCCCAGGGTTCTGGGATCCAGCGCCACATCGGACTCCTTGCTCAGTGGGGAGTCTGCGTCTCCCTCTCTCTCCCTCTGTTTCTTCCCCTGCTTGTGCATGTGCTCTCCTCCTCTCCCTCTCAAATAAATAAATAAATAAAATCTTTAAAAAAAACAAACAGACATAGTTTTGGGTTGATTTAAGAACAAATGCAAGGAAATAAATACATCAAGAATGAAATGTGGGTCTTGAAAACATTTTACTTATTTTTTTTTTATAGCACTTAAGGCCAGCTCTTCTGCTCCATGTATGGTATATTGGTATTCCTTCTTTCCAGCAAAAGAGCTACTTTAAATGTCTGACATGTAAATACAGGAAAACCCTTAAACATCACAATTAAAAGTCAGAGACTTTCAGACCAAATAAAAGGCAACTAGATGTTGCCTATAAGAAACCCATTTTAAAATTTTAAACCCATTTAAATAAATATGCAATAAATTAAAAGTATGGAAACATATATACCATGCTAACACTAAAAAGAAAAGGTTGAGGGGCACCTGGGTTGCCCAGTCAGTTAAGCATCTGACTCTTGGTTTCAGCTCAAGTCATGATCTCAGGGTTTGTGAGATCAAGCTCCATGCTAGGCTCTGTGCTCAGGGCAGAGTCTGCTTAAGATTCTCTGCCTCTCCTCTCCCTCTGCCCCTCCCCCTGAGCATGCACACTCTCTTTCTAATAAATAAGTAAATTTTTTTTTAAGATTTTATTTATTTATTTGACAGAGAGAGATCACAAGTAGGCAGAAAGGCAGGCAGAGAGAGAGAGAGAGGAGGAAGCAGGCTCCCCACCTAGCAGAGAGCCCGATGCAGGACTCGATCCCAGGACCCCAGTGTCATGACCTGAGCCAAAGGCAGAGGCCCAACCCACTGAGCCACTCAGGCGCCCCTCAAGTAAATAAGTAAATTAAAAAAAAATTTTTTAAGTTAGTATGGTTATATTAATATCAGACAATGAAGATTCCAGATTCCAAGAGAATCATGTCATAATGATGAAATGGTCAATTCATCAAGAAGACAGGACAATCCCAAGTGTTTATGCATATGCATCTAATTTCAGAGCTTCAAAACAGAAACAAAGACCGAGAGAACTACAAGGAGAAATAGATGAATCTGCAGTTAAAGTTAGAGACTTCAATATGCCTCTAACCATATTCAACAGAACAAGTAGACTGAAAATCTGTAAGAAGACTTGGTCAGTATGATCCACCAACTTGACCAACTGACATTTTAGAACACTCCAACCAATGATAGCAGAATGTGTTTTCTTTTCAAATCCACGTGAACTATTTACCATGGTGGACTATGTTTTGGGCCATAAACGAGCTTCAATAATTTTAAAAGGATTAAAATCAGGCAAAGCTTGTACTCTGACCACAGTGGAATTAAAATAGAAATCAAGTCAAATATCTCTGGTAAATCTCCAAATATTTGAAAACTAAATAACATACTTTTAAATAACTGAAGATGAAATAAAAAGGGAAATTAAAAAGGATTTTAAACTAAATGAAAATGAAAAGGTCACATCGAAATTTGTGTGATGCAGATTGAGCTTAGAGAGAAAGTTATAACATTAAATACTTATATGTTAGAAATGAAGAAAGGTCTTAAGATAGGGTTGCCAGACTTAGCAAATAAAAATACAGCATAAAGACTAGACTTCAGGGGTCACTTCTATCATTTGTTACTGAAAATACAGGACATCTGGCTGACTTTGAATTTTAAATCAACACTGAAATTTTATTTAGTAGAGACATGCCCCAAGAAATGTTTGAGATATGCTTATACTAAAAAAAGTATTTATCTGAAATTAAAGTTTAACCAAGCATCTTATTTGCCATCATGCCACCTATCTGAATCAATGATATCAGCTTCTGCCTTAAGAAACTAGAAGATGGTGAAAAACAAGAAACCAGTAAGGATTTAAGACACTCCGAGTAGATGTTGGAGAAGAGAGGATTGAATGGACATCAGGTGTGAGAAACAGAGAAAAAAGATACAGACTCGAGAGAATAAAGACAGGGGCTGCCACCTGTGGCTCTTCATTTGGCCTCATCAACGCTGCAGGACGTGGGGACAGAAGTCTGGTCAGCAGCGACCACGGAGGGGGACTCAGGACACACCTGGGGACAGGAGCCTGGTGAAGGGCTCAGCAGGTACTGAGTGGTACACATTACAATTCCATTGGGTTGTAATGGAAAGAACACCGGACCAATCATAGCCCATCCGAGAATGAGCTATATACAGTGTGACCGAGTATGACTGATGAAGCCACACGAACCCCAGCTGTAACATCTGTCCTGAAGGTTTGGAATGCCTGATCTCAAAAGTCTCTTCTTCCTCCAGTGACCTCTTGGTGACAGAACTTATACCTTAAAATGAGTCCTGCTGGAGTAGGTGCTTACAAAGTCTTTACAGTGGACAAAGCATTTTTAGCACTGGCATCATTCACCCTTGAGTCTGTGACAAGTGTTATTTCCCTTTGATACATGCGGAAACTGCGCTCAGAGAGGTTAAATGGCCTTGAGTAAAGCCCCACCAAGTCCAATGTCCTTTTGCCCTGCTCCCCACACAGAGCAGCCATGACCCTGTTGCAGAAGACAAGCTCTCTCCTGGAGTGGTGCTCCCAGGGTGTGTCTGCAGCTCTTCATCAGCATCGGGGCGATCCTTCTGGAAGCCCAACTTCCAGCTTCCTGGTTTGGAAATACTTGTGAAAGTGGGTGTGGTAGGTTGGATAAGGCCCCTTCAAAGATGCCTGGGGTTCTAATCCCCCGAATTTGGGAATATGCTCCTTACAGGGTAAAGGGGGATTTGCAGGTATGATTAACTTAAAGCTCTTGAGATGCAAGATTATCTCCGATTATTTGGGTGGGCCCAGAGGAATCACAGGGTGCCTGGAAGGGGGACGGGAGGAGGATCAGAGTCAGAAAAAGCAGCGAGGATAGAAGCAGAGGTTGAAGTGACGTGCTTAGAACTTGGAAGGAAGGGACCCGGAGCCTAGGAAAGCTGGTGACCACTAGAAGCTGGGGAAGGCAAGGAAACGGATGCCCCCCCTGAAAACTCTGGAAGGAACATAGCCCTGATGACACCTTGATTTCAGATTTCTGACTCCCAGCACTATAAGAAAATAAATTTATATTGCTCTAAATCACTAAGTTTGCAGTAACTTATTATAGCAGCAATAGGAAAACAATACAGCAGAGAAGGAGAACATTGATATTTTGGAATTAGAGGTATTCATAACATTTAAAGCCTAAGACTCTTTTTAAAAAAGTTGTTGTTGTTGTATTAAGATTCTGTTTATTTATTTGACAGAGATCTAGAGAGAGCAAGCACAAGCGGGGGAGTGGCAGAGATAGAGGGAGAAGCAAGCTCCCCACTGAGCAGGGAGCCCGATGTGGGGCTCGATCCCAGGACCCTGAGATCATGACATAAGCAGAAGGCAGCCGCTCCATCAACTGAGCCACCTAGGCACTCCCCAAAGTAACTTTTTAATCATTTTCACATTTAAAACAAAGCAAAATGTGAACAGGTTCAGTACATGAACACAAATCTCTCTCCACCACTTCATCAATATAGTCCATCTATCCTATAACAAAATGGTCCTAAGTTTGCTGTGGTTAGAAGATACCATTTAACACAAAGAAATTGTTACACTGTTCACCCTAGGATCCCAAATAAACTTGGAACAAAGAAAACCCTTTTGTACCCAGAACTGTGGTCAAATAAACAGATGCTAGGGATAACTTTTATTAAGGCAAACTCATTCCAGGGTTCGAATGGAGAAAAACAAGTGTTTTAAAATTCATTTGGAGGTTTTGATCAGTATGCCTGTAATTCTATGCTCCAGTTTCAAATTTGCCCCCTTGATCTCCATGGCAACTTCCCAGGTGCAGATTTTTGATTCAGAAAAACCACTCTCCATTCTCTGAAAAGAAGTATTGCAATATCATAGGAGCTTACAAAAAGGCCCATGGGAATGAAGCTTCTTTTTTATTTTGAAAATTCGTCAAACATTTGTTTTAACCCAGCTCTGGCTTCGAGAGTGATCTGTTCTGTTGCCCTAAGCCTGAGTTTAGCGATCATTCCAGTATGTGTTAACAGACAGTGACATCATCTGGAAGCAGAAATGGCTCTCAGGTTACCATATAAATTGACTTAAGCTTTGGAAAGGATTACAGGGCAGACCTTGGCTAAGTGTGGAGATGCCATTACAGCTAAAATCAAAGGTAACTGTGAGGTCCGGCAGGCACCTGTCAACAGGTAAGGGAAGGAGGAGCCCACAAAGGAGACTTGAGTCGGGATTACATTCTCCAAGCTTTATTTTTATTTCAGGTTAAAGGGTCAGACAGAAAAGCCATTCGCGGTGATCTTTATTTATGGTTCTCAGAGGTCCGGTTGGTGAAGTGTCCAGAAGAAGAAGGATGGCTCAGGTGGGACCCCAGTTTCCCAGCCTGGCTGATGACAGACTGAGGGCCTCATGCTTTGTGAAAGCCCAGCTTTTTATGAATGTGCGTTCGTGTTTGGAGGCACAACATGGGAGCCCTTCCTATCTGTTACCTCCTGCTCAGAGAGAGGTGTGTGTTTCCCCTCCCTCCTCCCTCCTCGGCCATCTGAAAAGACTGGTTTCCACCACCTGCCATTGGCCTTTGAGGGACGGGTAAGGAGATACAAGCGCTCTTGGCTGGCCAGCTTGGGTGGGGGAGATTCCCACACACTTCTCAAAAGCTCAAAGAGGAGCAAAGTGTTTTATTCGAACCTTCTCTCGGGGCAAGAGTGAGGCTCCATCCTTTGGAGAGGTGCCAGGCTTCGGGAAGGTGACCAGAGAGCAGCAGAGAAGCAAGGAGACCCCTACTTTAAGCCCCATCCTGTTCCTCAGGGCCACCTCTACTTCCTTCTTGTCCTTTACCATTCAGCTTGGGTCTCTTTCCCTCTCCAGTCGGCCTTCATGGTCCCCTGCTGTTTCACTGCCAGCTGACACGGGGGTGGGAGACAGAGAAGGGCTAGGGTGGAGGGGGAGAGAGTGGGGCTGAAAATCTATTTTGCCAGCTGAAGCCTGCAGGCCCTGAGATGATCTTCGCATCCTCTAAGGATCGGCCTCCTCCCCTGCAGAGCAGGACTGATAATGCCTGCCCCCTGCGCAGTGTGGTTGGAAATACTTGTTCTTCATCTCACAGCCTGGCTGTCTCATTCTCATCCCCAAGAGAGGCCTGCCCTCGCTCATTCTATCGAAGGGAGCCCCCACTTCACCTCCCTCCTCCCCCAGCCAAAGTGAAGGGACCTCGTCTTTCTTGTTCCGTGAAAGTGGCCCGTAGAAGCGGTTTGAGAAATACTTGTTGACTGATGCAGACTCAGCCAGCCTACTGGGACGTGTCCATCCCAGACAACTGGGGGGCACAGAGCACGGCCATGTAATCCTTCCATGCCACGGATTTTACTACGCAATGAGAAGTTGCCTTCATTTTCAATTAAATGACACCAAAGGGGTAGAGCTGAGGAAGGGCAATCAGCTCTTACTGGGATAGACCAAGTTTGGCAAAAACAGGAGGAACAAAAGTATAAGGAACCGTGTTTCAAGCATCCCCCTACTTTTCTCAAGAGATCGAGAGCTCCCTGGGAGGCAGCTGATAGCTTATTCTCTCTCTATTCCTGCCTCTGGGACAGTACCTGCTTCCAGGTGGTGGCAAGCAAAATGATGGGTGGGTACATGATTCAAATGTCTTTGCAAGTACAGAGAAAAGAAACATCGTCCTCTTTGTTGCCTCCACAGGAGGGAGAGCTGAGTGCTTTCCCTACAATTTCATTTCTCGGCCACTCTGAAGTCTCCTTCCCACTGCTCATTGTTGGCCTTTGGAGGACAGGTGAGTAGGTACAAGCATCTTTGACTGGCTATCTTGGACCTGGGAGGTTCTCACATGCTACCAGGCGGCTAAGCTCTAATGAGGGATTAACTGATAACTGATGTGTTCATAATAAAGTGTAGCCATATCAAGGAGACACTAGCATTTAGTCTGATGATTCTTGAAGAGGTTTTAGCATGCAGAACAAAGGTATCATCGTCAAATGAGTAGATCAAATGATCAAACTGGAACAGTGAATGATCCTGAAAACCCAGGGGAAAGCATTTTCATTTCCCCTAAAGAAACCCCATATCCATTAGCAGTCATTCCCCATCCCCCTCCGCCACCCCAATAAAGGGAATCCTACAATATGTCATCATTGCAACTGTCTCGTGAGAATCATGTTTTTTTTTTTTTTTTAAAGATTTTATTTACTTGAGAGAGTGGAAGAGGACAAGCAGAGAGAGCAGCAAAGGGAGGAGAAGCAGGCCCCCTGCCAAGCAGGGAGTCCGATGCAGTACTTGATTCCAGGACCCCGGGATCATGACCTGAACCAAAGGCAGATGCTTAACCATCTGACCCACCCAGGTGCCCCTGAGCATCATGCTTGCAAGGCTCATCCATGTTGAAGCATGTAACTGCTTCATTCCTTTTTACTGCCAAATAAGGTACCCTTGTAGCCCTATACCATTTTGATTTATCCATTCATCAGTGAATGGGTCCTTGGCTTGTTTCTCCTTTTTCTGGCTATCCCTGTGAATTTTGAAGATACTTCTATGGATCTCCCTCTACTGACCAGTTATTACTGCAGTCTGATACAATCCTTTGTGTGTGACTTCTTTTATTCTATCAGCTTTCAGAATATTACTCATTTATACTATTAATATAATTAATATATTTATGTTTATATTATATTTATATATAATATGATATTATATATTCTAATATATTATAATATTATATATTAATGTTATATTTATATTATTAATATTATTTCTATTCCTAATGCTAAAATTCTGTGATGGTGCGCCCTGGTGGGCCATTTATTGTCCAATGTCCTGGCTGCTCAAGTGACCCTTGTCATTTAGATCCCTGAGGCTTCAAAACTGGGACATTTTCTTGTATTATTTCTTTTTTTTTTTTTTAAAGATTTTATTTATTTATTTGAGAGAGAGGCAATGAGAGAGAGCATGAGCGAGGAGAAGGTCAGAGGGAGAAGCAGACTCCCCATGGAGCCGGGAGCCCGATGCGGGACTCGATCCCGGGACTCCAGGATCATGACCTGAGCCGAAGGCAGTCATCTAACCAACTGAGCCACCCAGGCGTCCCTCTTGTATTATTTCTTTATTCCTTCCTTCCTCGCATTTTCCTGACAATTTTTGGAATTCATATTATTGGATGTTAGACTTCTTTCTTACTACTCTAATTTTCTTATCCTCTCCTGTTTTTCATTTTGTATTTTTGTTCTAGTTTCTGGGAAGTTCTTTCCACTTTACTTTCTAACCTTTCTGGTAAACTAGTGTGTGTATTTGTGTGTGTGTGTGTGTGTGTGTGTGTGTGTGTGTATTTTCAGATTAAAATGGTCATCAATCATGAACGGTTATCTGGAAGTGCAAATGGGATAGCAAAATGTTCCTCTTCTGTAAAAACCCATATAAATGTTTGCAGCAACAGGGACAGCAGTGGATACTGTTACTGATCCTATGATGCGAACCAGTGGACTCAAGCTTCCCCAAACAAAGCTTTGTGATGACAGAGGATTGGTTTCATCCCGAGTCCCCAAACCATCTATACAGTGATTCTGCATCTACGCTTTTCAGAAATTATTTAAACTACTTCCACCGTCAAGCTGGGGCCGCTTGCACTGCTCCGACGGAATGGGCCACGTTTTAGCTTGTACTGCATGGAGATGGCTTTGACCACTGATACGCAGATATTACTATCATTTCATTGGAATCCATGACACGCTTCGACACAAACTCCCACAGGAAGAAAAAAGAAGTAAATAAACTATGTTTTAGTATTCTCTGTTGCTTGCTTTTGAGGTGTGGTTAGTCCAGAATTGCCTGTTACGTTTTTCCATGTTTCGGATTTGCCTTTAGGACTGTGAGTTTTATTTACCTTTTTTTCATTATTGTTTTTATTAACACAAGGCGTGATATATTAATGCATTTTCATAGTAAAAGACATACCCTACGTCAAGCCCAAGTCTGCTCCCAGTCTGCTAACACAGCCCATAAAAACACTAAACTCAAATACTGGCCCCATGTCATGCTCAGGAAGAAAGTGTTCCTGTGTCCCCTGTAAGAGGTTCCTCATCCTCATTTTTTCTCTACTGGCCTTTTTTTTTAAGTAGGCTCTACACCCAACACGGGGCTCAAACCCGAGATCAAGACCTGAACTGAAATAAGAGTCAGACGCTTAACCGACTGAGCCACCCAGGCGCCCCATCCCCTTGTCATTTTTAAGAGATGAACATTTTTTTTTTCAAGATTTTATTCATTTATTTGACACAGAGAGAGAGGTCACAAGTAGGCAGAGAGGCAGGCAGAGAGAGAGAGAGGGAAGCAGGCTCCCTGCTGAGCAGAGAGCCCGACGCTGGGCTCAATCCCAGCACCCTGGGATCACGATCCGAGCCAGAGACAGAGGATCAACCCACTGAGCCACCCAGGTGCCCCAAGAGATGAACATTTCTACTGAAGGATGACGGATCCCATAACTGTTTCTGCATTACTTTTGAGTTTTCTTTTGCATTTTTCTGCAGGGATGACTTCTTGGAGAATGTCGTACCTTATCCCGTCTAACACTGTTAATTTACTCAGTTTGCTTTTTTTTTTTCTTTTGTGATTTAGAGATGGTGTTTCACTAAGTTGGTTGTTCCTTCAGACATCTCTAGGGAAATGCTGTTCCCCGTACAGAGCAAGCTGGCTTGCTTCCCTCTCTTGCCCTCCCCCTCTGTGCTGTTAGACTTACCCAGGGAGAGGCAGCAGGACCATGTTAGAGCTCTTGTTTAGGCTTTGCATAAATAATGATTTGGTGTTTACCTATAATGCCTCCCTGAATCTGTCTGTAGTCTGGAGATACTGGGTCAGTTGAAATATACAGGTGAGGGGTGCCTGGGTGGCTCAGTTGGTTAAGCTCTGCTGTTGGCTCAGGTCATGATCCCAGGGTTATGGGATCGAGTCCCGCATCAGGCTTTTTTTCCTGCTGCTCCCAATGCTTGTGCTCTTTCCCTCTCCCTTCCTGTCAAGTGAATAAACAAAATCTTTAAAAAGAGAAAGAGAGAGAGAGAGACAGTTGACCATTGAATAAGGTGGGGTGCCGACCCTCCTGAACAGTCCAAATCCATGAATAATTTTGACTCCCCCCAAATGTAACTACTAATAGCTTACAGTTAATTAGCCTTACCAGTAACATACACAATCAACACATATTGTCTGTTACATGTATCATATACTGTATTCTTACAATAAAGAAAGCGACAGAGAAGAAAATATTATGGAAATCATAAGAAGGAATAAATATATTTACTGGGAAAAATCCTCATGTAAGTGGACCTGCACAGTTCAAAGCCATATTGCTCAAGGGTCAGCTATACTCTCACTATCTCTGCTTGGTAAGAGAGAAACACTGGATCGCATGTTATTTTTTTTCTGGCAATGACTTTTCCCCTTCCAAGTAGTTGTTTTTCCAACTCAATTAACAATTAGATTTGAATTCTGTAACATTACTGCATCCAAGTTCCTAGGATCTCAGGGTTCCAAATGTAAACCATGGCAAAGCCCTGCAGTATTTAGTCTTCAATTGTTTCTTCCCATGCATTTTATTTTTTAAAGATTTTATTTATTTGAGAGAGACAGAGAGAGAAAGTGTGTAGGGAGGGACAGAGGGAGAGAGAGAATCTCAAGCAGACTCTGAGCTGCGCTCAGAGCCCAACGCAGAGCTCAATCTCAAGACCCTGAGATCCTGACTGAGCCGAAATCAAGAGTCGGACTCTTAACCAGCTGAGCCTGAGCCACCCAGGTGCCCCTTTCTTAAGCATTTTAAAATTTACTACCTAGGATTAATCTCATTTGTGCAGTGGAATATATTACTAAGTAGTGAGTTAAATGAGTACAGCTGATTTATTTTACTGAAAATATGTATTTCGAAATCTGCTTTAAAATGCAAACCTGGAATGATCTGGCAGAAAGATGGTTTCAATTTTCCCCATTTTATGTAAAAATCTTACAGCAAAAAGATACAGGATTTATAGGGGAGGATCAGGAGGGTAGAAATGGCTGAGAATATGCAATTTCCCCACACATCTGAACATGCCTATTTCCTACAGAAAGCCCACGACCTGCCACTGTGCGGGCCATCATCCAATAAGCCATCATGCATATTTCATAGGGGAAAATAGCAGAATAGAGGAAAACTGCCACCTTCAGTGCCATCATCAATTACAGATTCCTTCAAGGATAAGCTCGAGATTAAAAATAAACACACCTTACCTTTCCCAGAAGCAGATTTTTAGGAAGCTAAATGAACACAGTTGCGGGGGTACGGCGTCATTGAGCCCTCTCCCCGATTAATCACAAGGCACACCGGGCAGTCTTTACTCAGCAAGCGCTCAGCGTGCGAGGCTCCATGTCGGAGCAGGGGACACAGCAGTCGTGACCCAGGCCCCGGTAACCTGTTAATTGTGGAGGAAGGGGTCCCCACAGGGGAGAGCCCATGCCTGTTGCCTTGGGCACTGCACACGTTGGGACTCCAAAGCTGCGTGAGCTTCCGAGCACCAGGCTTTTTTGCACTCGGTGGACAGAGTAGAGCTGACCAGTCCGGGGTTGTCTTGCTGCTTTTCCTTCTCTCTGGAGCAGGGCTGATTCTTTACATGCTACTTACAGAACCAGTTTTGTTTCTGAGAAGCTTAAAGTGTTTTTAGGCAGCTTTCAATCTCAGAGCATCCCTGTTGGCAGCTACGATTTCTTAGGGCTTAGAGAGAAGGCAGCTGTGCAGGAGATTTATTTTAGTGCCTAGCCTGCTGACCCCAAATGGAAAGGAGGGAAATTCCTGAAATTTAAAATTTTTAAGTGATGCTTGTGGAACACGGTAATCTGGCTCTCGGGGCTTCTAGGGGAGTGAATGGACCAATAAAAAGGGTGGCCAGGTGCAGTTGGAGAAGTCAGCTTCTGTTCTCTGTATTTCTATAGGGCTTTTCTCTGAGGGCTCGAAGGGGTTGATAAATAATCATATCAACACCAGAGGTCTCCTAACTTCCCAGAAGCCTGAGATCCACATTTGCATAAACATTGACATAAACACTTCCATAACTGCAGTCCTGGGCACTATGAGAGGCTAGGCACACATCATTTTGAAAATCCAACTCATCTTCTTGCCTGGAACCTCGGTGGTTGGGATGGAGGGCGGCAGAGCTTCC
Organism: Martes martes; assembly: GCF_963455335.1. Classification (NCBI taxonomy): domain Eukaryota; kingdom Metazoa; phylum Chordata; class Mammalia; order Carnivora; family Mustelidae; genus Martes; species Martes martes. Next base: position 100,732,975 of record NC_137896.1, on the reverse strand, counting down.
CCGTTCACATACATAAAGGAGACTGGATCCCTCTTGCACCAGGGGTGAGTGTGGGGCTCCTTTTATTCCCAAAATCCAAAGAGCAAGGCTTTGGAGGCTGGAGGCAGAGCAGCGTGAAGGGAAGGGAGGGGCGAGGAGGGGGTTTTGAGGAAGCAGAAGTCAGCTGTTTTAAAGTATGGATTACACACACACTCCAGGTGTTTGGAAACAAGCTTCCCAAAGCACTCAGCAGTCTGCATTCCTTCCCACAGCTCTCTAAGAAAAGTGTCTCTTCTGGCTTAGAAGAGTCATGAAAAAATTGCCACTCCAACCCCCTCATCTTAATCCCTCGCCATTTGGGGAACAATAGAGAAAGTGCACCTGACAAAGGTGTTGGGCTCCCGCCAGGTTCTTCTGAGCTTTGTGAAAAGCATAGAGCGGACTTCACCTCCCCTTCCTTCAAGTCTAGAGGCACGGATCCAGCCAAGCCTCTGATGTGAGTTTCTTCTGAAAATGCATTAAGCTGCTCACGGAAAGACAGCGTTCGTGTGTCAGTCGTCGGAGGCTGGGGCTTCTAGCCCTCGTCCTCCTGCTCTGCCCCATCACTTTCTTTAAACTTGAAATTACTTCTCTCTTCTTCAGATCTAACTCCTTGGCCACGTGAGACTTGAAGACATAGTGACACCGAGATGCATCTTCACATGCTTGGAAGGAGGGATGCTCTTTCTTTTGAAGCAGCTGCAATTCAAATGTTGTGAGACACTTACAACGCCACAAAGGGTACAAAAGCATCCTTGGATGAATCAGGCTGATGTTACCAGTCTCATTTTCACCTTTCCTCCAAGCACTCCTCGTAAATAATGTCAGGGTAAAAATGAACTGATTCCGGGCAATAAAACCGAGTAGATATGTTCAGATGGGAAAGTTAGAGTCACATCTTCATCTTCTAATAATTTCTGCAAGAACCAATGGCCCCTTGATTATGTGGTGGAACGGAGTGAGGGTTGGAGGAACTGATGACCCATCTGTTCTGGCTTTTTTGTTTCTTAGCCTCCTTGAAGCTGAAATCATCTGACAGGAGAAAGCCTAGGCAGCGAGCGGGGAGACTGTGGAGTGCTTTCATGTTCCAAATGGAATTAAGTGCAAAAATTCTTCGCTGGTCAAGAAGATGCTAGGCCACGTGTCCACCAGTGGTTGCCATGGCTACTCGTCTTCCTTTGTGACAGGGATAGATGACAGTGAGACCCGAAAGGGAAGGCCAGCAAACTCCCAGAGTATATCCCCGGACCCTCTGATTGCCCCTGAAATTTCTCTAACTCTATACCTCTCTTGGCAGCTGTCATTTCCATGTGCAATCGGACAGGAAGCCAAATGAAGAATTAAAAAAAAAAAAATCGACCAAAGGTGCATTTTTGCTCCCTCCCTGAGATTCCATCCTGTAAGTGACTCAGTGTCAACTGCCTTTTCCGCATGCTTTCCAAACTGGGGTTTTTTTTTTTTTCCTGTTATCTTTGCTTTTGGTTGACTTACCATTCCTACAAAAGAGGCAGACATTTTGACCAATCTAGGTTACAAAAAAAGAGAGGTTGATTAAGGCAGTATAGATAATGTAGCCCATACCTGTCCAAGATGAAACAGGGGCTCTGCAGTTTAATCTGATGGTCAGTACGCTATATACCTTCCTGGTTAGGACACTTGTCAATGTCACTCTTAACGTCCAAAAGTGCACCGACAAGAGGAAAGGATGAAATCCCCATTACTTTTGCTTTACCCCCACTCCTGATACAGATCTTCCTCAAGTGTCAGTATCGCTTTCAGATTGAAACGCAAATTGTCTAAATAAGTGTCTGACAGAGGATCGAACTTCACTCCAGAAAAATGAATGAAGTTACAGAACATGTAATTTTATTTCACAGAAAAGGCAGGGAAATTCCAACATGTAATACTTCATTAATTCAACAATCAGCTCTTAAAGGCGGGTGTCTCTTCTAAAGGGTCAGAGGCCAAAACCCCTGCACCAGAGTTGAGCAGGTATTTCTTGCCCCCCACCCCCTGCCCTGCAAAGGCTTTCATCTTCTCAGTCCTCCCTATAGACAGCTTCTGACGTCCGTCTGTCAGGCCGGTCCTGGCTCCGCCTGCCCCTTCCCCAGGTGCAGCTCCTGGGCTCTGACTGGCCACCGCTGACGGGCTAAGGTAGATACCACCATCTCAGCCGGCCTCCTCCCTTTCTTCTGGAATCCATCTGCCTTCCTCTCAACATTGGGTCATTCATCCAGCAAACATTTATTGAGCATCTACTCTGTGCCTGGTGCTAGGCTCTGTCCCGGAGGTGACCCCCCACCTCCTGCAAAGCCACAGTCCCAGGCCACCAGGGCCCTGTCTACCGAACAGTCACGGTAACGCATCCTACTTACCAACTGTGAAAGCGCTGTGAATACAAAGTAATAGGAGCTGATTATAAAGAAGCCCTCATCTATTTGGTGAGGGAGTGAAGAGAAGGATCCAGGGCCCCTTTTGGGAGGATGGGGCCATGAGCTAGCATCTGAAGAGCAGGTAGCAATTAACTGGCTGGAAGACTGGAAAGTGGTCCAGACCCAGGAAGGAGAATTTGCCAAGACCCTCAGGAGGCAAGGAGTATTATTTCTCTTTTCTTAACTCAGAGTTACTTCTTATAATTATCCCCAACAAAAAGAGCTCAGGGAAAAAAAAAAAAAAAAAAAACCTGCATCCACAAGAACTGAAATTCTTTACTGAGCAAAAGTTATCCAGAAGTAAGTTCAGGAAGGGAGGAATTTCCTATATGAAGCCATCGGGTTTGGGGAGGTGGGCTATGGACAGTGGCTTGTACTCGGGCACTGTCTCCTGGCTTTTTGTACAAAAGCCCTGCCCCTGCCCACTGCACCCCTTGTTTCTGGGGAGCTCAGGCCACCCAGCTGAGACTACATTTTCTAGCTTCCTCCCATGCCAGGTGTGTCCACCTAAGTTCCAATGGGATTTAACTGGAAATGAAGACAGCTTCCTTTAAGGGAGATGGCGTGTTTTCCAGTTCCTCTCCCTCCCCCCTCCCATGTTCTGTTCTAAGTGCCTGGAAAGCACCCAGGTGGCTGGGACCTGGGAAGCCCGGGCTGCAGAGCCATGCCCCACATCAGGACTGGTCCATGGCTGAGAAGGCAAATGCCATCTTGTATTGGGGGCTCTGTCTAAGTTAGTCTGTCCCCTCACATGTCCCACTGTCATGTGAGTGGTTGTCTTACCCGATTATTTTGTCCTTATGGTGCCACCCAAAACAAAAGGCATAACCAAAATCATACTTAAACAATAAATCTGATCATATAAAAATGTTGGTTAGCAAACACCACAGGCCAAATTCAATGTTTTCAATGGAAAACAGTATCTGCAACACGTGACAGGATAAAGGCTAACATCACACATACTTTAGTGGCTGTTTACCACTTGTCAGGTACTGTGCTGACTGCTTTATGAGACTGTGCTGATCAATAGCAACTATAACCTTGGGAGGCAGGAGCAGGGATTAATCACGGGGTTCCAAATTCCCTGCTGACTCGCTGTGCAGCTTTGGGGAAGTGACCTGAAATAAGGATAATAGTACCTTCTTCCTAGGATTATTTATGAAAATTAGATGAGACAGCGTTGCTCAGAGAGTTGGCCAGGCTGAGCCAGCACAGGAAAGGGCTGCCTTTGCTTACTGGCACAAAGGTGCCCTATGGACTAGGGGCCCTGACATGAGCTGATGCTCATTTAGCAAAGTACCCGACAGGTGCCCAGTCCAGTAGTTATCATTCACATCAGCATTACTGCTTTCCTTCTCCAGATGAGAAAATATGCTTGGAGAGGCTGTGATTTGTCTAAGATGGGATTAGTGCAAAGATTCTAAAAAATAACAAAAAATCACACAATCCAACAAAATTTGCAAAGTACACTCTATGTGCTCCCCCCAAAAAGAATACACATATGAAAAGAGAGACAAACTTACTCCTAATTAAAGAAGTGAATGTGAAAACAATAAAGGAGATATCTTTCATCGATGACATTAGTACACTTGGGTTATATTGAATCTTGAATAAGGGTGAAAGGAAAGAGTCTCTCACACTGCTGATGGGCCTGTTGACTAGCATGAGGCTTCTTCTGACCCCGATGTTCAGAACTAATCATTGAATTCCAAAAAAAAAAAAAAAATGTTTTACATACTCAGGGTTTCTGACGTAGGACAACTGCAGTCGTGTGAATGACTAGCCAACTGGTCCTGGATGGACATGCCATCTGGCCAGACACTGGCTTGTCACTCCAGACAGGCTTTCTCTGAGGTCTTCATATTTATTTTAACCTTACTTACCAACTTATTTATCTTGGCTAGTGGGAGATAAGATGCAAACTTTTGAAATTATTGCTTTGAGCAACCACAAAAAATGTTAATATGAGTGCTTAAAAGTATGCCATATAAAGCATTCACTCCCCTTGCCTCTTAATGAAGACTATCCAACGTAATTTAATCTTTTGTTAAAGAATCGGGGGTTGCTATTTTAAAAAATTATTTTATTTATTTTATTTTATATATCTATTTTTTAAAAGATTTTATTTATGTATTAGTTAGCGTGAGAGAGAAAGAGAACACAGGGAGGCAGAGTGGCAGGCAGAGAGAGGCAGAGGGAGAAGCAGGCTCCCCTCGGAGCAAGAAGCCCGATGCGGGACTCGATCCCAGGATACTGGGATCATGACCTGAGCCGAAGGTAGCCGCTTAACGGACTGAGCCACCCAGGCGTCCCTATATATCTATTTTTAAGATTTTATTTATTTGAGAGAGCACGCAAAAGCAGGAGAAGAGGAAGAGGGAGAGGAAGAAGCACATTATTATTAAATACCAATGACTCTTTCATCTCAGAATGCAACATCAGATTGTTTTATATTATCTACAAACCCATATAAATTAAGGGGACCACTCACTAAATGATGTTGGGACATCCAAGTGACCTTCTGGAGAAAATCAAGTTGGATCTTCATCTCTCATCCAGATAGTGACAATGGGTCAAAGTTTTGAATATAAAAAAATGGAATTGTTAAAGTACTAGTAGAAAACATGAGGGATGCCCCAGTGACTCAGTCAGTGACCTTCAACTCAGTTCATGATCCCAGGGTCCTAAGATCCAGTCCCACATTGGGCTCCTTGCTCAGCAGGGAGTCTGCTTCTGCCTCTTCCTCTGCCCCTCCCCTTGCTCATGCTCTCTCTCCCTGGCAAATAAATAAAATCTTAAAAAAAGGAAAAAAGAAAACATGGGAAATTTTATAATCTCAGAACTGGGAAGGCCTGACAGCTATAACACAAAATCTAGAAGCTCTTAAAGAAGATACTAATATTTGCTGGAATGACAATGATACCCACATGATAAAACAAAACAAAACAAAACACTGAAACAAAGTCAAAGAGAGAGTATGGGGGCGGGGGGATACTGTAACTCATATTAGAGACAAAAGCCTCAATCTTCCCATAATGGATGGAACTCCTAGAAACTCTTGAGAAAATTACTAGTATCTTAAAAGACAAAATTGTTACAACTCTCACAGCAACTACTTCCAGCCTAACTACTCTCCTTTTTTGTTTTTCTGTAGCTGGGGGCAACTTGAGGGCAGAAACTCTCTTTTCTCCAGGGTCTGGCCCATCGTTGGCACTTCATTAATTTTTTGCCAAATTAAGAAGTTTTGTATGTTATATACTGAAATGTCTAATGTTTCATTTGCAACCATTCTGCTAAATGCTCTCGTACAATAAGGCTGGTCCAAACAATGTTCTACAGGGGAGATCACATATTTTAATTTTTTTTTTTTTTAGCAAGAAAGTGTCTGTCTATCTTTATCTTGTGTTTCTGACCTGTGAGTTATCCATGAACAAAGGCAATACACTTCATTTCCAGGTTTATCTATTCCGAAAATAAAAGATAGGCATTCAGAAAATAAAAGACATCATTTACGGAATGCTTAGTGCTTTACACACATTGTCACATTTAATCCTTCAAACAATTTAGGTACTGCCATCCATATTTCATACACGAGAAAAATCAAGATTCAGAGATTCAAATAGTACTTAGCTGGTGGTACTACTTCCTAAGCTTAATATACAGCAAAGCTGGGACGGGAGCCCAGGTCTCTCTGACCACGGGAACCAGAGAACTGAATCATTCTGCTCTATTACCAAAAATGCTTCTGAGGCCATCTGTCAGAGGTTCGCGGGAGGCTCTGCCTTAGAAGAGCAGAACTAAGCAGCACCCCACAATGATGCGTGCTCTCTGAATTCAAGTTCATTCCATTTTCATCTCCTAAGTCTCCATTTGAGATAAGATTTCCCTTCCCCCTCAAACTACTTCTTTTTTCCCCAAAATATGTATTAACGTGTTCCTATGAAGTGTTCCTTGATTTTTCCAGAACTGTTATAGTCTTTGCTCCTAGTATGGCTCCCAACTGCCCCCGCGGCCTCTCCACTCCTGAGGGATACTACAGGCGCATCCCTGCTGGTCATCCCTGCTGGTCCTGGCTCTCCATGTCATCTCCAAATGAGACAAGGGCAGGACTCCTATTATTTCAACAAGACTGATGGATTCTGATACCGCTCACTGATCTCTCCAACTTGTGAATCGTTGCTTTACCATTTATGTGTACCTACAAAACAGCATTTTTCCTCGTTTCTAAAGTTCCGGATAGATAGTTATGCTCCCAAACTCAAACGTCAAGATCACTGAGAACGGAGATTAAAAAGGCACCTGCAGGCACCCTGCCCTAGGGGTTCAGACTCCATGTGGGCGGAGCCAAGGAATCTGCATTTTAATAAAAGCTGTCTAGGGGACTGGACGCAGGACTTGGAAGCACTGGTTGGAAAATTAGGTAAGTTGTGCTTCTCCAATCTCAGACCTGACTGGGTGGGGTCAACCCAAGAAGATTCAGGAGCAGCCATAGGGTCAAGGTTATCATAACATCAATGTCATCATTATCATCATCACCATCAAAAACCACCTACAGAGTGCTTCTTATATGAAAGGCCAACACAAGTTGAAAATTAAGACCATGGTTGCATCTTGACCTGTGACACATGTGACAAAGAGAACTGGTTTTTAAACTTACTGATTCATTCATGGCAAACCAAGACAGGCTTAGGAGCAATGCATTGGGCAAACGATGAGAGGGTGCTAGGGTCATGCTCCTTCAAAAGGAGAGTGGACTCCTTTCATTCAGGCTGGAGAGCCAAGACTATTTACTGTTGTGTGCATTGGAGAGATCTTGATCACAGAACATAGGCAGGATATTCCAGGAGGCCCTTAACATTATTAATTATGTTAGGGGTGCCTGCATGGCTCAATGGGTTAAGCCTCTGCCGGCGACTCAGGTCATGATCTCAGGGTCCTGGGATAGAGCCCTGCATTGGGCTCTCTGCCCGGCAGGGGGCCTGCTTCCCCCTCCCCTTCTGCCTGCCTCTGTGCCTACTTGTGACCTCTCTCTCTCTGTCAAATAAATAAATAAAATCTTTAAAAAAATTATTAATTACGTTAAACAGAGGTCACTGAATTCTCAACCATTTCAATTTTATAAAATGTTGGGCAGTGACAACTGCTTCATACTTTTGCTCCACAGCGGTCTTTTCTTTTCTTTTCCTTTTTTTTTTTTTAATCATTTTTTAAAAAGACTTTATTTACTTATTTGAGAGAGAGAGAGGTGGCAAAGAAGAGCATGAGCTGGGGGAGACCGAAGCAGTCTCCCCACTGAGCAAGGGGCCCGCTTCGGGACTCGATCCCAGGACTCTGGAATCATGACCTGCACCCATGGCAGATGCTTAAGGACTGAGCCACCCAGGTGCCCCCACAGCTGACCTTTCAAGATAGGAGAAGAATTAAGTCCTCCTAGAAGAGCCCTTCTATCTTCCTAGACATCATATGCATGGTTGGAGGGTTGACGAATTAGCATATCTTATAGATAAGTTTTGCTCACTTGAAAGCCTAATTTATCCTTAAAAGACATGCTTATTTCAGTATTTCAAGGCAAGATAAAGTGACCTTGAGAACTGTAAGCTTGTAGCCCAGGTCTTCTGGGTTCCTTGGTCCTCTGGGTCATACAGAGTGGGTACTTTCCACTCTCTGACACTGTGTGGGTGCAAGGATTCATGATGTATCCTGTCTGGAGCCAGGGCCAGGGTCTGTCACGCTCAATATATATTTCTGGAACTCAAATGAACCTCGTTACAAATTAACCTGAAATACTCGCTGAAAGTATTTTGCGGGGCATGAAAAAAGCACTTGGACAAGGTTGATAAAAATACTTCATAACATTGTCCAGTGACAGTAGTCACGGCACAAGAAATCCTTTCTCTGTTCCTTTTTGGGTATTATCTTGGCTAATACCTTCCTAAATTTACAATAGATCCTAAGGGTTATTTCAGATGCTTTCCTGAATAAAACATTTTAAAATAAAAGTTAGCCAAATCTATCACATGGAGCAATTTAATACCTTTTTCCATTCCTATGTAAACACATGTAAGCTGCAATTCTTTATGTTGGTTAAAAAAAGTTCAAAAACATATTTTTAAATTTATTTTTTATTTTTTTTTATTTGACAGAGAGAGATCACAGGTAAGCAGAGAGGCAAGCAGAGAGAGAGGAAGGGAAGCAGGCTCCCTGCTGAGCAGACAGCCTGACCCCAGGGCTCGATCCCAGGGCCCTGGGATTATGACCCGAGCGGAAGGCAGAGGCTTTTAACCCACTGAGTCACCTAGGCGCCCCCCAAAACTTATTTTTTTTAATAATGTAGAAGTTTGTGTTAATCTTGATTTAAAAAAAAAAATCATTAGGGGCACCTGGGTGGCTCAGTGGGTTAAAGCCTCTGCCTTTAGCTCAGGTCGTGATCCTGGGGTCCTGGGATCGAGCCCCGCATCAGGCTCTCTGCTCAGCCGGGAGCCTGCTTCCTCCTCTCTCTCTCTGCCTGCCTCTCTGCCTACTTGTAATCTCTGTCTGTCAAATAAATAAATAAAATCTTTAAAAAAAAATCATTAAACTGAACATCACTTTGTTACTAAACTGATTATAAGCAGTGATGTTCTTATTGAGGAATTTATTTTCAGATTTAGGTTTTTGTTAATGAAATTACATTTACCCTTACTTGTATTACTTTATTTTTTTTAAGTTTATTTATTTATTTTTTTAGTACTCTCTACACCCAGTGTGGGGTTCGAACTCATTACTCCTGATATCAAGAGTCCCACCCTCTTCTGACTGAGCCAGCCAGGTGGCCCTACATTGTTTATATTTTTATTTAAAATTTTCTTAAAATTTATCACCATTACTTAAGGGACCAATTTTATCAGTAACATTAGTGAACCATTTAAATTGTTTACCTTCTGTATACGACCGAGATTCTCTCTCTCTCTCTCTGTGTATAATATTAAAATTTAGAGTATAATTTCTACAGCAGTGCTATATGGTTGCCTTTCCAAATGATGGAATTTAATTAATTAATTAATTTGTGTTCCAGGACACTTAACCTGCAGTGTTAGATTCGTTTCAGGTGTAAATACAGTGATTCATTTCCATACTATCACCAGGTGCTCATCAGGGCAAGTGCATTCCTTAATTCCCATTACCTATTTTACCCTCCCCCACCCACCTTCCCTATTGGAATTTAATTTCAAAAGTTGAATCAATTAAGAGAAAACTGCTGGGGCGCCTGGTTGGTTCAGTGGGTTAAAGCCTCTGCCTTTGGCTCAGGTTGTGATCCCAGGGTCCTGGTATCGAGCCCCGCATTGGGCTCTCCGCTCAGCGGGGAGCCTGCTTCTCCCTCTCTCTCTGTCTGCCTCTCTGCCTACTTGTGATCGCTGTCTGTCAAATAAATAAATAAAATCTTTAAAAGAAAAAAAAAAGAGAAAACGTTAAGGAGTTGAGCATACGTGATACAGAGAATCATGAAGATATCAGAATGACTGGATTTGGGGGAACACTGAGCTTTAGAAGAGACATAAGAGCGAGCATGGAGGGTAGACGAGGGAGACAAGCTGGCTAACAATGGGAGTTACCTCTCCTCAGATCACATCTGCCATTCTATGGAGCTTGGATCCTAAGAGCAGTAGAGTTGAAAGCAGGGGAGTGTCATGATTGGATTTGCCATTTTAAAAAAATCATTAAGAGGGGGATGTGGAGGGAGGATTGGAAAGCGACAAAAGGAGCTCAGGAGATCAGTGAGGAGCCAACTGCAATAATCAGGAGAGGGAAAATGGTGGTTTAACCCTTGGTGTTGCCACTAGGACAGAGGGTAAAGAGTGACTGTGGCAAGTCTCAGTCAATGAGGCAGAGGAACCTCTGGTTTCTGGTTGAGGTAACAGGTCAATGGGGGAGAGGGCTTCACAGAGATATGGAATACAGAGGAAGTAGATTTTAGGAGAATTGGGATGACCTGCTTAGATGCTGGATTTGAGGTGACTTATAAAAAAATGAAGAGGACGGGTCCAGTAGGAGTCGATCACTGGGCCAGGAGCTCATGTGAGAAATTAGCAAATCACCAGCAATAACTTTTTTTTTTTTAAGATTTTATTTATTTATTTGACAGAGATCACAAGTAGGCAGAGAGGCAGGCAGAGAGAGAGGGAGAAGCAGGCTCCCTGCTGAGCAGAGAGCCCGATGCGGGGCTCGATTCCAGGACCCTGAGATCATGACCCGAGCCCAAGGCAGAGGCTTTTTTTTTTTTTTTTAATTTTATTTATTTATTTGACAGAGAGAGAAATCACAAGTAGGCAGAGATACTACAGGCAGGTGGGGAGAGGGAAGCAGACCCTCCACCAAGCAGAGAGCCCTATGTGGGGCTCGATCCCAGACCCTGAGATCATGACCTGAGCCAAAGGCAGAGGCTTAACACACTGAACCACCCAGGCACCCCACCAGCACTTACTTTTTTTTTTTTTTTTTTCCCAGCACTTACTTTTGAAAGGGATTAAAAACTCACCTGTATTAGTTGCTAGGGCAGCCAAAACAAAATACTACAGACTGAGTGGCTTAACTACCAGAAACTTCTTTCCTCATAGTTCTGGAGGTTAGAAGTCTAAGATGAAGGTATCAGCAGGGCTGGTTTCCTCTGAGGGCCTCTCTTCTGGGCTTGTAGATGATCATTTTCTTCCAGTGTCTTCACATGATATATCCTGTCTGGAGCCAGGGCCATCGGGCTCTCTGCTCACGACAGGCAATTCTTCACATGGTCTGTCCTCTGTGTATACATGACTGTGTTCTAAACGCCCCTCTTCTGTAAAGACACTAAATATGTTGGATTAAGGTCCACCTTAATGACCTCTTTAAAGACCCTATCTCCAGTCACATTCCGAGGTACCAGAGGTTAGAATATCAACATATTAATTTGGGGGAACACAATTCAGCCTATAACAACATCTTAACTTGCTGAATCTAAAAGGAAATTTGTTGGCTGAAGAAAGCAAGGGGATGAAGGAAGATCCCGGGTAAAGGGATTCAAATCTTGGATCCAGGATGAGTCTTCCCTTTCTGTCACTCAGGTTTACTTGGTGTCACCTACATTCTCAGGCAAAGTCTCCCTTATAATACCAAAGATGGCCATTTCAGGATTATAACCTCTGTACCGCAACCAATCCATGTGAAGAAAGGAGCTTCTTCCTGATAATCCCAGTAGAAGTTCTAAGAAAGTCTTAAATGACTTACTTCAAATCGCGCACCCACCTCAAACAAATCATTAGTGTAGGAAAAAAATAACATTGGCGAGGGCCACGTCGGAGTTTCCAGCCCAATGGCCCATCCCTGCCCAATAGTCCATCCCATGCAAACCTCAAGACCCCTCAAGTAATGGAGGGGTGTTTTTTTATAGAGTTGCCAAACAGGCAATAACAGCTACAACATGTCTACCCCAGTGATTAAAGCCATGGGATTAGATGTGACAACCCATGAAGAACGTACAGAGGAAAAGAAGAGGGCCAAGGTTCGGAATCTGAGGGAACAAAAAACCATATTCAAAGAATGAGATGAGAAACACGTCCTTTTGGTAGATACAGAAGAGAGAAAGAAAACCAGGACAATGTGTTATGGCATACACCAAGAGAAGAGATACTTTTACCGAAGAAATGATTTGCAATGCCTTGGAGTAAAAAGGGTTCATGTCCTTAATTGCAAGGAGCTCAAAAACATTCACTTTTTAAAAATGTAGAAACAGGGCACCTGGGTGGCTCAGTGGGTTAAAGCCTCTGCTTTCGGCTCAGGTCATGATCCCAGAGTCCTGGGATCAAGCGCCGCATTGGGCTCTCTGCTCGGCAGGGAGCCTGCTTCCTTCTCTCTCTCTGCCTGCCTATCTGCCTACTTGTGATCTCTGTCTGTCAAATAAATAAAATCTTTTATAAATAAATAAATAAATAAATAAATAATAAAAAATGTAGAAACATGGGTGAAAGCTCACGACAGGCAATTCATATAAAAGAAATTAAAGGGGCACCTGCATGGCTCAGTAGGTTAAGCGTCTACCCTCCACTCGGGTCATGATCCCAGGGTCCTGGGCTTGAGTCCCACACCTGGCTCCGAGCCTGCTTCTCTCTCTGCCTCTGTCCCTCCCCCTGGCTCATGCTTGCTCACTCTCTCTCAAATAAACAAAACCTAAAAAAAAAAAAAAAAAAATTTAAAATGACTAGGTACTTAAATTCATTCATAAGGAAAAAAAAAAACCAAAACATTTTTTTTTCAAAATATGCCTCTGTGTTTTTAAGATTGGCAAAAAACAAAAGAACTGAACAAATCCAGCCTTAGCCAAGGTGAAGGGAAGTAGGCATCCTTGGGGAACCTAGGGGTCGTATAAACTGGGCCACCTTGTGGCAGAGCAATTTGTCAGAATCAAACATTTAAAGGTACATATCCTGTGACCCAGCAAATCCCAGCAAGGAATTTACTATCACAAGTAAATTAAGTCATCTTTTTTTTTTTTTTTTTTAAGGTAATAATCCTGAGGCACCTGGCTGGCTCAGTCAGTAGAGTATATAACTCTTGATTTCGGGGTTCTGAATTCAAGCCCCATGTTGGGTGCAGAGCTTACTTTAAAAAAAGAAGAAGAATCCAGAGATTATTAATAATAATCCAGATACAAATAATCCAGAGATCCATCAAAAGTAGGTTACATTCAAAATATTGCCTAACAGGTCCAGAGGGGCACCCCCAATTTAGAACAGACACAGGCTAGAAACCATCTACACAGCCATACTGGGGGGTCCCCACTGAATATCCTAGGAAAGGGAACACCAGATGAACAAAACGAGGTAGACATATGGACATATGGGCTGTTTTTGAAGGTTCTTCAAAATATATTAATGCAAGGAGAAGGTGCAGAGCCAAGTGAGTAACACAGATTCCATTCTTGGACATTTTTAAATGCATACAGAGTTGGACCAGTAAGTACCTCGAAATGTTTTCTGGAGAGCATAAGACACTGCTGGCAAGTGGTTGCCTTTGATGAGAGAGCCACTGTAAAAAGAGAGGGTAAGAGGTGGCACTATTTAATGTTCTAGGGATTACACCATCTGTAGTGTATAGAGCTGATACCATCTAACGGTTTTTAACTGTTCAATTTATTCAAGCAGCACATGATAACTGAGCATGTCCCAAAATCAGGCACTGGACCAGGCTCTAGGGAAATAATGCAGGAGGCAGTTACAGCTGAGCGTGATTCCCAGGGGGCCCCTCAGCCGGCCAGCTGGGCTAGAATTCTGGCTGCACTCTTAGAAGTTGGGAGACCACAGGTAAGTTACTTAACTTTTCTCTCTGTGACTTCAACCATAAAATATGGTTTCTTTCTTATTTCACAGGATGGCTATGAGAATTCAATGAGATGATGCAGGTAAGGGGCTTTACACAGAGTTAGGTATTTGGTCCGGATTCCTTAATTGTTAGTGCTGGAAGAAAGGGAGCAGGGAATGACACAGTCTCTATCTTCCAGAACACCCAGCAGAGTGGGTGACTGATTTGGGGAGCAGGAGTTGGGTGACTGGAAATGAGGGGGCAAGGGGTGGGATGAGCCACCCAGGCTAATGTGTGGGAGCAGGGATTGAACACCCCCTGGGCCCCCAGGAAGGAAGGCAGGGGGAGTGCAGCCTTCATTTGAGAAGGCCTTGGGGAGCCCTATGATGTGGGGCTCAATCCCAGGATCCTAAAATCATGACCTAAACTGAAGGCAGACGCTTAACCGACTGAACCACCCAGATGCCCTTCAACATCCTTTCTTAAATCACCAAAATAATAAATGCACTAATTAATCTTCTATATTTTCGCTTATGTGGTAGTAGTATCCTCTCTCCATGATTCCCAAAACTATATTCTCTAGTTACAATTTGAGTTTTCTTGAGTTCTTTGCTCACCTCCTCTGTTTCCTTTTTCATCTCCACTGACACCAGAGTTTACCTCTTATCATATTTTCCCCAAGCGTTTTTTTTTTTTTTTTTTTTTTTTAGATTTTTTATTTATTTAACAGACAGATCACAAGTAGGCAGAGAGGCAGGCAGAGAGAGAAGGGAGGAAGCAGGCTCCCTGCTGAGCAGAGAGCCCGATACGGGGCTCGATCCCAGGACCCTGGGATCATGACCCGAGCCGAAGGCAGCGGCTTTAACCCACTGAGCCACCCAGGCGCCCCCCCAAGCGTTTTATTTGCCAGTGATGAAAACATGTGATAGCCTCCCTATTTCACACCGCCATAGAAGCATTAATCAATGGCCTTGACTTATCTTTTTGTGAAAAAGCAATTTGACAAAATCTTATTATGGGGAGCTTGCATTTCAAGCACATTTTTTATCCTGTTGATTTTTTTTTTTTTAAGTGCACCAAATGTTTAAAATTTAATTTAAAAAAATTGGGATTGGGGCACGTGGGTGGCTCAGTTGGTTAAGCCTCTGACCCCTGGTTTCGGCTCAGTTCATGATCTCATGGGTCATGGGATTGAACCCAGAGTCGGATTCTCACTCATGGGCATCTGCCCACTCCCTCTCCCTTGCCCCTCCCCCACTCTCTCTCAAATAAATAAATCCTTTTTTAAAAATAGGGATTAAAAATTATTTTAACTTTGACATTGAAAAGCCGCAGGCTATTGACCAATAATAGTTTTAAGCTTATCTAATTAAGACGTGATTGAAAACAGAAAAGTAAAACTTCCAAACCCTAGAGGGGGTGTCCGCCTTACAGATCCCTGCCACATGTCTGCTGTAACAGAGGCAAAGAGCCACTAGGTGGCTCTGTCATTTTTAAGTAAAACTAAAGTCCGCTAAAGATAATACGTAGTTAAGGAACAAAAATAGCTAGTAGTTAGAACCTTTAATCAAAGCAAGAAACAATAATCTGCAATCATGGCCTCTTACTCAGAATAATTTGGAGCTACTGGGTTAAGAATTAGACAAACAACAAAACAACAACCCTGAAAAACTGCAAAGTATGTATACACAAGCAATTTGTTAAAAAGTGAGGGAAGGTGTGATAGGCGTAAGGACATCAGTTACGAAAGGGGAGATGGTCTCAAATGTTTTCTAATTTATTGCCATCTCGGTTCCTAGCTTTTCTTTTGGACTTTCTCTTTTATATTTAGACCTTTAAACTTACGAACAAACATTAAATTGGGGCATTATAACTTATTAAAAAATTGCTTTCAAATTTCATGGGTTATAGTTGTCATCATTATTAACATCCCAAGAGAAGTCACAAAACCACCTTGTTTGAGACTATTTGGGAAGGAGGGGAAAAAAATCCACAACACTGTGCTTATCTACATAAAGAAAATTTAGACCCTTAAACAAACACTATTCCATTCTATAGCATTTGCCGAGAGATTGAAAGAAACAGCGCCCTAAATTTTGAGGTGAGAATAATTCTTTTCTGGTTCCAGAAAAGATAAGAAAAATAGTTACATTTGAACCGTGGTTTGCATTTTGGGTATCACGACTAGTTAAATATCTCTGGATGTCATTTTTTAAGGAACGAGATAACAGAAGAAAAAAATAGTTTTCTGTAAAGTACATAACTAAATTTATAACACGAAAATAAATGCGGAGTAGATGGGGGGGTAGATTTCCGAATTAGTAAATATTCTTAACTCTCCGTCTGCAGTTGGCAAACAGAAATGCGCTCCCCCCCCTTCCCGCTTAAGTGAAACTCTCAGACTTGTCACCTGTTAAGAACACATTTAGGAATAATTTTAAACTGTAAGAGAAACAATTTTCTTATTATTGTTCGGAGAGAATAAATAACGATTGCGGGGCACGTGGGGTCGCCACAGTATTTTACCTGTTTCGCTTGTTTTTCCAGGGAGGAACCGCATTTCAAAACTTAGAAAAGTAGAAAGCAAGTCCTATGCCATAATTCGTTGAGACCATTTTTGTAAACGAGCGCTTCTGGCACAGTTTAAATTACAGTTGGCTTTAAAATGCTAATTCTGAACCCACTTATTTAAATGTCTCTGAAAACACACGCCCTTCTGTTTTTGAAGAAAACAAATCACACCAAAGGACTGCACAAACCGGACTTAAAAAGAACAAATACTTGCCGAATGTGAACGAACATATAGTTATGCGTTTAGAGACACGGTTAGAAAAATTAAAAACCGATTTCGGTCCCTCCCGTCACAGAATCCCTGAGGGAGAAGGGGACACTCCAAGGATGCCCAGTAATAAAATCTACCGTATACCCCAGAGAGTTGTTAATTGCTTCTATTATTTTCGGCTAGAAGCCGATCTGTTGGAACTGGCCGGGAATCCAGTAACTCAATGACAAAAGGTGCAGAAGCTTGAGGTAGAAAACCACAGGGGGCCAGGCAGGTGGTCTGCGCGGCCACCCAAACTCCTCTAGGGGACTTTTTGGAAAACAGTTGTAACCTTTGGGTTCTCTTCTCTGGGTTTCAACTCGTTATTTCCTTTCTTCTCCTGGGCTAAGAACGCGTCGGCTGGGAATGAGATGCCTTTCGCCTTCAACCTGGAGGCGCCGGCCTCCCCCGGGCTCCCGGGCTCCCCGCGCCGGCCGAGGAGGGGCTCGGGGGCGGGGCGGGGGGCTCCGGGGGCGGGGCGGAGGGGCTCCGGGGGCGGCCGGGCGGTGCGAGGGCTGGGGCGCGCTCCGCGGGGCTGCGCGGGCAGGTGGGGCGTGGCGGGGGCGTGGAGAGCCCCGGCCCCGCGGGCCGCCGCCCAGCCCCGGGCCGGCCCGGGAGGAGCCGCGCCGCAGACGGTTATAAGAAGCCGAACCGCAGGCGTTCCGCGCGCCGCCGCCGACCCCCCCCACCCCCACCCCGAGCACCGGTCGCCCAGCGAGGGCCGAGGCGGGGCCGCGGGGTGGGCCCCTAAAGGGATGCTCTCGCCCAAGCGGCGAGACCAGCCCCGCTCGCCCCTCGCAGCCGCCGCCGCGCCGCACCCGCCGACGGCCACCGACATGGCTCTCTACTGCGGCGACAACTTCGGCGTCTACTCGCAGCCCGGTCTGCCCCCGTCTGCCGCCACCGCCGCCGCCGCCGCCCCGGGAGCCCCTCCGGCCGCCAGGGCGCCCTACGGGCTGGCAGACTACGCCGCGCCGCCCGCCGCCGCCGCCAACCCCTACCTGTGGCTCAACGGGCCGGGCGTGGGCGGCCCGCCCGCCGCCGCCGCTGCAGCCGCCGCCGCAGCGTACCTGGGCGCCCCGCCGCCGCCTCCCCCGCCCCCTGGGGGCGCCGCCGGGCCCTTCCTGCAGCCGGCCCCCGCCGCCGGCACCTTCGGCTGCGCGCAGCGGGCCTTCGCTCAGCCCGCGCCCGCAGCGCCCGCCTCGCCCGCGGGGCCCGCCGCGCCCGGGGAGCTGGGCTGGCTGTCCATGGCCAGCCGCGAGGACCTGATGAAGATGGTGCGGCCGCCCTACTCGTACTCGGCGCTCATCGCCATGGCCATTCAGAGCGCGCCCGAGCGCAAGCTCACGCTCAGCCACATCTACCAGTTCGTGGCCGACAGCTTCCCCTTCTACCAGCGCAGCAAGGCCGGCTGGCAGAACTCCATCCGCCACAACCTGTCGCTCAACGACTGCTTCAAGAAGGTGCCCCGCGACGAGGACGACCCAGGTGAGGGCGCGGGACAGGTGCTGCCCGGCAGGAAGTGGGGCGGAGGGGAGCGGCGCGCGGGCAGGGGTCGCGTCGGCGTGGGGCTTGACTTGAAGCTCCACGCAGAGTCCTCTCTGAGGATGGGAGCCGGGGTGGGGAACCACCACCCGAACCTCCGACCTCGTCTGGCCGGGGTGAGGGCAAGTCGGAGGACAAAGAGAACCATGAGAGGGTCCTCAGAGCGGGGAGCTGGTGGGGGCGGAGCTCGCCCCCTACACCCCCCCACACACGCTCTCACATACACGCGCGCGAGCGCGGAGGTTGGCCAGTTAGAGAAGGAAAAAGACCGTATCTTCAGATGGGAAGCCACCCCTGGGTGGTGTTCACCATGCCGGTTGAAGGGACGGTCCAAGGCACAGGGAGGTAGATTAGCAATAAGAACGCGTGTGCGATCTCAGATAAGGGACAACTGTAAAGGGATTCAGGTGAGCTGAGAATCACATCCCATTGCACGGAAGGAAGAGGTGGTGAGAGACGGAGCAACAGCAGGCCTTTCAGGCTGTCTCTGGGTGCCCTTCTTCCTGCCCCAGGTTCCTAAGACCTGATCAACGGTGTCCTTCATGAAACGTTTAAGCGCCTACCTTGAGAGAAATGTTATGAGGGTAGTGGCACAGGCATCGGGACACAGGGCCAAGAGGAATCAGAGAGCTTTAGCTGGGGTCCTGCAGATTGTGGTTTCGGGGCCTTAACCGTTTCCAAATGTAAAAATGAAAACCCCGAATTTGCTGCGTTCTGATCTAAGCCCTCCGCTGGGGAGGGCTGGGTTACAATGGAGTGCTGTGAATGGTTTTCCTCTACCTGAGAAGGGGTGGGGGGGACCCAAAAAGAAGGGAAACACGATTATACTTGAGGTTTTCAGAAGGCTCTGGCAACCAGGAAGGGGACAGAGGTGTGATGGGCAAAGGAGAAATGAAATGGTTTCAGTTGCACCCTGCAGAGATCCAGGATTTTGTGTAAAATGGTCTGGAGTGTTCCCCCCTAACCCCCAATGTATTCTAGAGGGGAGCTTTACAATGGAAGTACAGTATAAATCACATGTGATGGCAAATTTTCTGGTAGCCACATTTAAAAAGGTAAAAAGAAACTGATGAAATTATTTTTACTATTTTTAAGTCGCCCAAACTGCTGTTTCAGCATAAACCAAATATAAAAATTTTAACTGAGATACCTTTTTTTTTGTATTAAGTATTCAGAATCCTGTGTGTGTTTGATTGCACTTGGCATTTTGGACTACCCACTTTTCAAGTCCCCGACAGCCATGTGTGGCAAGTGGTTACTGTATTGGACAGGATGTACAGTTTTGGAAGGTGCAGCTGGGATCCCAGTCTGGCCTCTGAATCACCCGAGATTATCACATTAATTGTCATGTATATTCTTTTAGACTTTCTAAAAAGTTGGTGTCTTTAGCCAGTGTCTTGTCAAAGCCTTTGGGACTTAGGGGCCCAATATCAGATATCCTTAAAAGTGCAGGTACTACCATCTAGATGGTAGTTGTATGAATAAGAATTTTTTCTTTTTGCAACTATTTGCAAAAAATGTGTTAATGAAGATAATGGGCTTGGAGGGGTGTGTGCTGGTTTGTGCAGGCAACCTAACACAGTGGTTAGGTAAGAATGCTGAGTCTAGAGTCAGCCTGCTTAAATCCCTTAAATCCCCATTGCCAACTGGGAATACTGCAGGTTACTAACCCGTCCGCCCCTCAGTTTCGCCATCTGAAAAATGGAGGCACTGATAGTGCTTCCTCCACAGAGCTGTGAGGGGCAGCAGAAGTTGTCGATGTAAAAGCACTTGATGGGATAAGTGCTGAGCAGTGCTTTCACACGTCAAAGATTCTATTTACTGGAAATGATAAAAGTTACTGAGAGAGAAAATCCTCCAAGTGACAGTCTTTTTTACCTCAGTTGTACTAGGGAGTGGGGGAAGTTTTTTAAGCAGAAGACTGGCTCTGCATGCGTTACCTGAGGCTCTGATCTGAGATCTGCGGGATGAGGGATGCAGGGCCTCTGCTGCTCAATGTGGGGGGTGGCATGTAGACTGCAGGAGCTTCCTATACCATGAACAATGTTACCCAAGTTGTTAAAACGACTGATGGCTCAGTGGTAACTTTTGTAATTTTTGTTTGGCAAGACAAATGGTTGGGTATTTGAGGTTGCTTTTTCCAGTGGAGTGTGTGTGTGTGTTTTGTTTGTTTTAGGGACAAAAAGTGTACCTCTCAGCCAATAACAATGATAACAGATAGTGATTTTCACTGCTAACTGTGTGCCAGCTACTCTGTGGAGACAGCATTTAACCCTCGCGTCAGTCTATGAAATGGGTGTTATCCTTACACCTACTTCTGTAAATAAAGAAATGTAGGCTTGCATTTAAGGAGCACCAAGATTTTGCAAGGGCACAGTGTATGGATCCGGAGGGGAAGGTGTTGGGTAATTAAGTGTCTTGGGCCTAGAATCAGGTCTTAAGATTTAGGTAGCAGACACTGCCAGGGGGAGGTGGAAATGGCCAGAACACCTTTGTTCTAGATTTCTTCTTGAAGGCGAAGAGCAAGGTCTCCCCGAAAGGATAAGCTTTATCTCGGTCCGCACTTACGAGAGTCTGTGTTCCTCCTTGTGGAACTGAAGCTGACTGCATGGGCCTGAGCTGGGCACTTCTCTGACTTGCATGCCTTTCTCCTCTCCACAGGGAAAGGGAATTACTGGACCCTGGATCCGAACTGTGAGAAAATGTTTGACAACGGGAACTTCCGTCGGAAGCGCAAGCGCCGCTCCGAAGCCAGCGGCACCTCCACGGTGGCCGCAGGGACCACAAAATCGGAAGAAGGGCTCTCCTCGGGACTGGGGACCGGCGTGGGTGGGAAGCCCGAAGGAGACAGCCCCCCCGCATTGCTAAGGCCGCCCCAGTCCCCAGAGTCCCCCGAGGGCGCCAAGAGTACTGCCTCCTCCCCAGGAGGGTCCCTGCTCTCCTCCACCCCTTGCCTCAACACCTTCTTCAGCAGCCTGAGCACCCTGAGTGTCAGCAGCAGTGGGAGCGCCCCGCGGGCCGTCCCCGCTGGCCGCCACCTAGGGATCCAGGGGGGCCCCCTGGCCTCCAGCAGCGCGTTCCCCGCCAGCTCTGTCCCAGAAGCCCCACCAGACGGCTTGCCACTGAGCAACGGCGCCAGCAACGGCAGCAGCAGCCAGAGGTCCTCCTACTACAGCCCCTTCCCCACCAGCAGTGGCGGGGGTCAGAGCAGCCCGTTCAGCAGCTCCTTCTACAACTTCAGCATGGTCAACAGCCTCATCTACCCCCGCGAGGGCTCTGAGGTCTAGGACAGCCTGGGACAGCCTGGGACAGCCGCCCTCCGGACTTGAATATGCACACCCGAGGTCTCGTGACATGCAGATTTCTTGGGACAGGAAGTGGGCTTCTGCATTCCTCTGGAGGCCCAGGTGCTCCTGTGGCCTGATGGGAGCAGTAGATAACTCTTCCCGCAGCCCCGTGCGCTTTTACAGGTTTCTCGGGAGAGAAAGCCACCTTACTCTGTTGGGAACAGTGCCTGTGAGCCCCGCGTGAGGGCAGGGACCATGTCTGTTCTGTTTGTCACTCTAGCGCAGCGTTATGAGCTCAGATGTATCCAGGGGCCAGCCAAAGAGCAAAAGAATGAAGCTGATCCAGTAGGAGAGAGGTAGCAGTTGGTCCCTTGAAGCAAGTAAGGGAGTGCTCCAGCGGACCAGCAAAAGGCTGCTGTGAGCCGTTTGTTACTTTCCTGCCTGGCAGCATCCTCATCTGTCTAGAAAAGTCAGATATCTGGATGTTTATAGGAAACCTCCATTTGCAGTTTTTGGCCACGAATTAAAGTTTAAATCCTGTGCTGGGTCCTACCGCAGCGCAGGTCCACTGAGCTCTATCCAGCTCACATGTCACCTCCGCTTCCGCTCCGTTGTCTGGGCCCTGGTAGATACTAATAGCTGGGAAGCTGCCCCCGACAGCCCTTGGGTGCCCAGCGCTGTTTCAGATGGACACTCGAGGTTGTATTAGGTCATTTAATCCTCACAACAACCTTGGGAGCTAGGTATGTCTACTACCCCTCACGTTCAGATGTCAGGTGACTCCCCCAAGGTCACACAGATAGTAAGCTGCGGAGCGGGATCGGGTCCAGGCAGTCTGGCTCCAGAGCTAGTGCTGGAAGGTCTGTTCTGGTTCTAAAAAAAAGAGGTGCCATTGTCCATAGGCAGACATAGCGTCTAGGGGTAGGAATGAACTAGGTATCATTTAACCAAAGATTTCTGGTTTGAAATAAGTGTCACTTGAGCTGAGCAGCAAGGATAGGCACCGCCTCTGCCTTCCGCCATGTGCCTGAGGTCCAGGGTGACCATGGTCCTCATTAACTTGATGTCCTAGCCCTTTTAGCGTGTGTCCTGGATTTCTCATTTTTAAAACAAAATATTAGAATTTTATTAAAAATAGTTTTTTAAGTGGAATTTTTATAGTTTCTTAATAAAACATTTGTTGTCAAAAAATTATTAATATAATTTATTTTTGGCAATCCCTTTTACTTCTCAAGAGGTATCTTCATTTGAATGGTGTTCATGGTCACCCTCCCAGGGCCCAGCCAGAGCTCAGCCATTGTTTGAACTTAATCTAAAAGGTGCTAATTAAAATGGGGATGATTGTTGGTTTATTGGAACAGCCTCCATTAAGATGAATAGAATGTCCTGAATTGCCTTTGTACCATGTTGTTGGGTGTTTGATAGGAACATTGTTGGTTTGGGGATTTAATTTTTTTTTTTTTTTTTTTTTTTTTAGAAAAAGGACCACGCGTACATTGTAAAAAAAATTTCAACTTTTCCCTGTGTATTCTTTTCTGAGACTCACAGCATTATTCTTAAATTTTTATTTTGAAATACACAATACAGGAAATTGTTTTTTAAAGTTTATCGAGGTATAAATAACATCACCATTATTTTTTAAACATTACAGAGAAAGACAACCAAAGAGACTACCTACCCCCAGATTGTGTACAAAAACCAATTTCTGTGGATATTTTTCTATGTGAAAAATCGTATGGACTTTTATAAATATTGCTTCTAACACAATTCTATATTTGTAAATTAATTTATAATGTGAACTGGGACAAAACTTTTTTTTTCCCAAGAAAGTACACTGCATGCTGAAAATCACATGAAATAAACTCTAAGTGGGATGATTTCTGGCCACTTTTAGGCATTTGTTTTTCTGTCTTCAGCTTCTCCTAAAGGAAGAGAGGTGTGAAGGGCCTGGCACTGAAGCCACGACAGGGATTTTGTTGAGAGTGAAAGCAAACGGTTTTTTGTCGGATTTGTCCCACCTACCCAAATCTGAAAGGCTGGAACCAAACAGTTACTCCTCAGGGATGGTCTATAGGCCGATGAACAGTTAAAGGATTTTTAGCAGAGTAACAGTTCTGCCTTCGATCAAACTAAGTGCACAGACAATCTCTTCCAGAATGAAATGCTGCTGTGAGGTCTCACCACCTGGCAGCGGTCCACAGGTGGGGCTCTGCAGCCTTGGGTGCGGTGGCCCCCTTGAGGGCCACGGGTAGCCCATTATTTCCAAGGAAATAGGAAACTGTTGAACTGGGCTCCTTTCAGAGGAAACCTGAAAGCTGAGGTTTCTAGACCAGGGTTTCTTGGCCTCAGCATGTGGTATTTGGGGGGTGGATAATGGGTTCAAGAGGTTATTCTATGCATCAGGACATTCAGCATCCCTGGTCTCTACCTGTTTGATCCTCAAAGCACCCCCTCCTCCTGGCTGCAGCCACACGCGACAACCAAAAGTATCAACAGACATTGACAAATGTCCTCTGATGAGGAGGGATGGGGCAAAATCAACCCTGCTGGAGAACCCCTGATCTAGACTGACACCTACAATTTGCCAACGAGGAAACCTGCTCCCTTACTCGTTCAGGGCGTTGTTGAGCCCTGAATGAATTGGGCCACCGGGTCTCTGGTATAGGACAGTTTTCTGTCCTATGGGATGCCTTTTGCTCTCAAGAAAATTAGTCCTGAGCAGGAGCCGCCTGGCACCTGAGGCATTTCTCAAAACAGATACACTGGTTTGCCTTGTCACGTTGGAGGTAGATTTACTTCAATATTTCCGTTGCTGATCATAGATTCTTACGGTAGCTTCCTTCTTGGCATCTATTTATTTCTACTAACAGAGACCTAGGCTGGAGTACCATGGGCCAACAAACTACCTGGGTTATTTTTTTGGTGGGGACAGGCAGGGTGGGAGGGCAATGAAGACAGGCATATGATTTCTTGGAAAGAAAGACACGTAAAGGGGCACCTGGGTGGCTCAGTGCATTAAGCGTCTGCCTTCGGCTCAGGTCATCATCCTAGGGTCCTGGGATCGAGCCCCGCATCGGGCTCTCTGCTCAGCAGGGAGCCTGCTTCCTTCTCTGCCTGCCTGCCTACTTGTGATCTCTGTCAAATAAATAAATAAAATCTTTAAAAAAAAAAAAGACACGTAAAAAGAACTTGAGTGACTTGTGTTTGGAAATATCTATATGAGTGGTTGACAGTAAATGCCAGAACAATGGTGTTTATGAGAACAAAGGCAAAAGGAAGAATCCCCTCCAATCTCCCGCTGAACCACTAGAGAGGGCAGCCGGGTGCCTTCCGTCTCCACTCCCAGGACCAGTCTCCATCAGGGAGCTGCCTCCTGCTGGGCATGGGACGGAGGCAGAGGGCAGAAGGATGAAGCTGCCTGTGCGGGTGATGTTTCCAGGTCAAAGTCTGCACCAGCACCCACCCACCCCCCCACAACTGGCACCGATTTCCTGCATCTGTGACACTTTCTGCCTGGGAACCAGGTCAGAAATTCTGGATCTAAGCTAGATTTCACTTCCCGTTGTTTGGTACAGTGCAGAGGGAAAGATGTGGGATCTACGCGAGTGTCCTTCATTCTCTGGGTTGGCCAGGGGACCGGGGGCTGATGGTAAGCTGCAGCCCAGGCTGAGGCCCTTTGGGCACACGTATAACTGAAAGCAGGTGCTTTCCAAGCCTTCTGGAATCTCATGTACCTTCCAGAATAAGATGGGGCAGAGAGGAATTTAAAAACCAAGAAACTGAATTTAGGTTTCCTTCTAAGTACTTTGAGAACCTCTATCCCATTTTTTTTTTTTTTTAAGTAGGCTCCACACCCAGCAGCAAGCCCAAGGCGGGGCTTGAACTCACAGACCTGAGATCAAGACCCGAGCTAAGATCAAGAGCTGGACGCTTCAACCAACTGAGGCACCCAGGTGCCCCCCTTTTTATCCCATTCTTAAATTTACTAGGAAAGGGGGCACTCAGAGCCTTCAAGAACTATGAGCCTTTGCACCCCAACTTCTCCAGCTCCCAGGGCACTGTCAAGTCCCAGGGCAAACTGGGTCAAGGTCGGGCCATGAGGAATGTCAATGAAACTGTGCTCCTCTTCCTCTCTGCAACCACCCAAAACTTGGAAAGAGGCTAAGTGTGCAGCATCTAACTGGTTTTTTGTTTTCTTTAGCTGCTGTAGTAGCAAAACCCTGAGATTGTTAATGAAGAAGAAACTCCCAGTGGTTTACCTGAGGCAGGGATTTGCTGGTTTCTGGGGCAAAGAACCGGTCGCCAACATGGCCTTGCCTTTTGTCATGGAAAGCAGTCAGCTGGGGCGCGTGGCTGGGTGGCGGGCATCGCTGGAGAAGGAAGGAATTTCCTGTCAGATTTGAAAACAAAAAAGGTCAAAAAGACCAGCTACCTACTGAATTCCTCCCTGCTTTTTTATTCAAGACGTCAGGGGATCCTCACCAAAACCCCGGGAGGCCTGGAGAGCTGCCTTTTATTATTTTAAAAAAGGCAAACATTACAATAATAATAACAACTCACTTACTAGGTGCCGGGAATTGTCCTAAAATATATTAAGATATATATTAAGTATAAAACAGGTATCTTAACACAACAACTCTATGAGGTAGACACTGTTTTGTTTTTGTTTTTGTAAAGTCTATCCCCCGTATGGGGCTCAAACTCATGACCCCGAGATCAAAAGTCGCACGCTCTCCCGACTGAGCCAGCCGGGCACCCCAAATAGACACTGTTATTATCCATTTCACCCTTCACACAGTTTGTATAACTGGGCCATGGCCAAAAATCTAAGTAGCCACTGCAGACAAGTGGTGGAACGGAGATTCAAAATCAAGTCGCCCGATGTCAGGACCCACCTGCCCTTACACTGCTCTATTGTCTCCCCATTTTGAAGATGAGGAAGGAGAGGCACAGAGAGGTTAAGCAACTCGTCCAAGGCCACACTTGTTGGTTGCAGATTTGGGGAATTAGAAGCCAGGCTCCTGCCCCCGCTCAGTGATGTTCCCTTGAAGCATTTCCTCTGGATGCTCCCTGAGGTTGGTTTTCCCATCTGGGGGAAAAGGTTCTCAGTGGGAAGGAAGCCGGCAGCTAGGGCAGAGGCCCAGCTAGATCTTGGGCTCTGAAGCTGCCCAGAGAAGCCGGATGTTGGAGACACTGCTTTGGAACCTCGGACAGAGACGCAGCAAATCCCTTTGGGCATCAGGCCCCATGCTGGGCACTGAAAATATCCAGAGGACTCAGACCCACCCGCACCCTTAGCAAGTATGTAGCCGGAGGCAGGCTAGAGCAGAGGTGGGGGCGGGTGCAGGGGAGGAATGGGGGGGGTGGGGGTGGTGATGCACAGGGTCAGCCTGCCTTCTCCCACCAGACTGCCGGCCACTCCCCTCAACTCCCCCCCAGAGGGAAATAGCGCAGCTTAACCTTTGGGAAGAGCAGCCGACAGTTTCCCCGGTCCTGCCTGAGAGTCTGTCAGCCCTGCCCTCCTTCGCCATCCTGTGGCATGTGCTAGAAGACAAGGACCAAGCTGTTCCTCAAAGCAGGGGTGCCCCTGGACTGACGGAAGCAGCTGCAGCAACTGTGGTCAAGTGGTGGGTTTTCTCCTCCCCGGTTTACCCTCCTGATATGCATTAAGCAAAGCACAGCCTCGGGGATCCTTCTGCTCCACGTTGGGGTCAGGAAGGGGGGGGGGCATTCACAGGCAAGAGGATCTCCTTACTTCTCATCTCCAAGGATGAAACCAACTGACTCCATTCTGTAGCTGGCCTCCTCCAATTCTCCTTTCCTGGGCCGGCCCACAGGCACCGTATGACCGGGGCCAGAAACACACACTCCCGGGGCCTCAGCTTTCTCCTCTGCAAAACCCCCGCTTCACGGGGCCCCTGAGAGGACCAGTGCGTCTATTTCGTATTGCATCTGTGTGCTCGCCCCTCGAGAGCCTCCAGAAGGGCCTCAGCATCCACTCCCAGAGCTTCCTCTTGTCTCTCCTCAGAAAGTCTGAGGGCGGTATATCCACTTGTTTGCCCAATGGCCTCGGAGAGGGGTGTATTATTAGCCTCATATTCCAGAAGGGCCACGTAGCACACGAAGCACGGCAAGCAGCTGGCCGCCGGGAGTGGACGAAGTCTTACAGGAAAGGGGAAGGCACATCTTCAGGGACCCAGGTTCACGGGTCAGTCAGTGCATAAGTGTACTGAACACCCACCAAGTCTTCTTTTGCTTCTTCTGTTTGCTTCACAGCCCCCATCCAAGCCTGGAACAAGAACCGGCTCTTGTATTCAAACCTGGTTTCCAGCCCATGACCTCACACTGGTTCGCCTGTGGTACCAGGTCTGTGCCCAGAAGGCACGGCAGCCTCCTAACTGGTCTCCTGGCCTCAGCCCCCGGCTCCCTGCTGTTCCCATTGCCTTCATCCCTGCTGTTCTGAGCTCATTCTTTACTAGGCAGCCAGAGTCATCTTTGAAACAATAGATAATGATTATACTGCTTTCCTGCTTAGAACCTTCCCGGAACTTCTCTGACTAGCAAACTCTAGCAAACTCTAGCCCAGCAAGAACTAGCTCCCTCTGCTCTCCCCATCTCCCCCTTTTACTTGGCTCTAGTCATTCACTGCTTGGAACCCCTGAGACATTCCAGACGCTTCTATTTTAGGGTCTTTACAGTTGTCCCTTCTGGGGCAAAAGCTTAATGCCCCAGATCTTGCCAGGTTTCTTCTCAAAGGCCAGTCTTCAGAGCACCTGTCCCCGAGCATCTAACCCTCCCCATCCCCTCAGGCTGCCTTTTGTACATTCTTCTTCCCACCTTAACTAAATCTTTGATTTAAAAATAAAACAAAAGCATTATGTGAATAAGATTATTTCTGGGGATGAGGGGTGAGCAGAGGAACAGGGACTGGCATGGACATTCTCAGTTGACCCCATTCATGTCTGTCTCCTCCTGTTTTAAAAAAGAAAGCCTATGTCCGAGTGAAATGATTGTCTTACTGATTTTATGAGAAAAGCACATTGTTCCTGCTTGTCGTTTGGGGAAACCAAGGCACACAGCAACCACTTTCCCAGGACTGATTTATGATACACCTCACTTCCCCATCGTGGCATCAGTCAGTACATAAAATAGGAAAAGTTGTCTTTCTCCTTCAGTTTTAAATGGGCAAAACCCCAAGAATTTTTGCTATGTTCAGCCTGGATTTAGAACGCAGCCTTCCCCATCACTTCCCCCTCCCTGCGTTCCTACCTCCCCTGCGTTCTGAGTCTCAGCCAAACACCTGTAGTCTTTGATCAGTGGCATCGACTGTCTGCAGCTCTCCTTTCAGCCAGAAGACTTTTAAGGTCTCCCCTTTACTGGGCTTGGGAAAGGGGAAAACACCCATAGCCACGGTTACCCTGCACCCCTCCTTGCATACTGGTGGTAAGAGCCAAAGAATTATTACTTTGGCAGACTTTATAAAAACTTCCTTCAATGGGATTAACGGCAATGATGGCAATGTCAGCCACAGAATGCCAGCAACTTCCCCTGTCTGCTCAGGTTATGGGCCGATGTCCTGCTGTATCTACGGTTCTTGGATCAGGAACTACTGAGAATGGCATACATGTCCTACCATATAGGGTTATTACTACTGATGAAGTCATAGCGGGGCTGGCACTCACATGGCCAATAATCCTTCTTCCCAGCAGGAAGAAGATTCCTTAGGTGCTAAGATTCCTCCAAAGTCAGCATCACAGTTCATTCCAATGCTTCCGAATTTCATGTCCCTTCCTCCACTCAGTGGTTTTCATTAACCACTTCCTATACCTGTTAGGAAACACACTAAAATCAAGATCTCCACTCACATTCTAGTGGAGGAGAAGAAGCAGAGGGGAGGACAGTGTGGTGACAAATGCCTTGATCAGAGAAGTGTGGGGTGCCCTGGGAATTTCTGGGAGAGGTCCCAACCCTGACCTGAGTAGGAGTTACTGATGTGAAGAGAACAGAGAGGGAAGAAACAGGTGTGGGGGGGGGCCGTGAAAGCAGAGTGGGGGCCTGAAAACGAGAGGCCATGACTCCTACAGGGAACGGAGAGAAGCTGCACTTGGAAGCAGGTGGCACTCAGCAGTTTCAGGCGAGGAAGGGCAGTGGAGGAGGCACAAGGTGAACCTAGAGTCTGATAAAGCCCATCCATAGAGTAGAATCGGGCAGAGCAGAACAGATAGGGATGAATCAAATTTCATCTTAAGAGTGATGTTTGTGGGGTGCTGAGTGGCTCAGTCGGTTAAGCGGCTGCCTTCAGCTCAGGTCATGATCCCAGGGTCCTGGGATTGAGTCCCGCATCAGGCTCCCTGCTCAGCAGTGAGCCTGCTTCTCCCTCTCCCCTCTGCTTCCCCTACTTGTGCTTTCTCTCTCTTTCATATGAATAAATAAAAAAATAAAATCTTACCAAAAAAAATGATGTTTGTGGGGCACCTGGATGGCTCAGGTAGTTAAGTGTCTGCCTTAGGCTCAGGTCATGATCTCTAGGTCCTGGGATGGAGCCCCACATTGTCAGGCTTCTGGCTCAGCAGGGAATCTGCTCCTCCCTCTCCCTTGGCTCCTCCCCACCTGCTCATGGCTCTCTTTCCCTCTCTCCGAATCTCCATGTCTCAAATGAGCAAATAAAATCTTAAAAGAAAGAAAGAAAGAAAGAATGATGTTTGTATTTCAAATAGAGTTCTTTTGGAGAATCCTCTGGAAGGACAAGATCCTCTAAGAGAGACCCCTCTAGAAGCTACTGTAGAAAAACAAGCAAGAGGTGATGGCAATGTGAAGTAGGGCAGGGACTACAGGGAAGAAAACAGTGGGAGGTCTTAGAGACACTTAGGAAGTACAAAGGGGAGGCTTTGTGATTTCCTGAGAGTGGTGGTTGTAGAAGGAAGACTCCTAGATGACTGTTGGGGTTCTGCCTAAAGTAATGGAGTGAGAGGTTCACCAGATCAGGACATTCCAGGAGAGGAGGGACTGTCTGTAGGTCACCCAAGAGGAACTTTCCAGAAGAAGCTGGAGCCCTTATGTTGAGATTAGGGGGCAGGGTCAGGCTGGCTATGTAAACCTGGAAGGTGTCAGAATGTGGGTGAAAGATTTAATTTAATCGTTTAATAAATATTTCTTAGCAGCTACTCTGCATTAGGCCCTGTGCTCTGGGCTGGAGACACAAGGGTAAGAATACCCACATAGCTGAGAGGACAGGGTTGTGGGGGCTGCCCCGGGACCACTGGTAGTGGTGTTTGATGTATGGTATAGGCACGCTATTCCTTTCTAAAATTTGAAAGATTCAGGATTACAAAACACATTAACCTCCAAAATTTTGAGCGGGGCTTGCTGATCTATGAGTAAGTGTGTCCTGTAGTTATAGATGGTGGTAGGGACCAAGGATAGGTCCCCACCCATGGCTAGGTTCCCACAGGGCACAGCTTAGCGCACTGCAGTTGTGCTCAAGGAGGAGCGCTAGTTGGTGTCTGTGTGAATCAGGAGCCTGGAATTGTCCAGAGAGCAGGAGCTTGCTTCTCCTCTCTCTCTGCCTGCCTCTCTGCCTACTTGTGATCTCTGTGTGTCAAATAAATAAATAAAATCTTTTTTTTAAAGGTTTTTTACTTATTTATTTGACAGACAGAGATCACAAGTAGGCAGAGAGGCAGGCAGAGAAAGAGCGGAAGAAGCAGGTTCCCCACTGAGCAGAGAGCCTGATGCGGGGCTCGATCCCAGGACCCTGAGATCATGACCTGAGCTGAAAGCAGAGGCTTTAACCCACTGAGCCACCCAGGCACCCCAATAAATAAAATCTTTAAAAAAAAAAAAGTTCTGTTTAAGGACAAAGACTCTAGTTTGTGCCCTCTTCACACCCCAGCACTTATGGCCACACTACCAAAATCTATCTTAAGAGCCACTAGGACTGATCTTGCTATGCCCATTCTCTGTGTTGTCAGTTATCAAGAATCAATAAGGTTAGGGCACCTGGTGGCCCAGTCGGCTGAGTGCCCGACTCTTGGCTTTGGCTCAGGTCATGATCTCAGGGTTGTGAGATCGAGCCCCACATCAGACTCCTCACTCTGCAATTACTGGGAATCTGCTTGAAATTTTCTCCCTCCCCCCACCCCACCTTACCCCTCACTGCCCATCCCCCCACATGCTCTCTCACCTTCTCTCAAATAAATAAATTTTCAAAAAATTTTTAAAAAGAAAAGAATCAATAAGGTTCTCCTCTCCTATCTTCTCTTCTTTAGGCAAAGCCGACCATGAGATCTATTTCTTGAAGTTTTGTCTTTTGGGAGAATTTCCTTTCTCTACCATCTTTCAGGGCTCCACCTGTGTGGAGGTATAAGGATGAAATCAGACGTTTCTGGGTGATGCTGTAGTATTGTGCATAGCCATCTGAAAATCAGGCATAAGTTTTTTTTTTTTGTCCTTAATCAACTTCCCTTGAGGCCATGTTGCTCACACTTAGAGGGTATGTATTTGGACACATGTAGCTTCTTTTGCCTCCACACGAAGCCCACTTCACAAGGCCCACTCTCTGCCAAATCCCTGCTCTGTGTCTTTCATTGCAACTTGAAGGGTTGCTGTGAGCAAGCCTAACACTTGGGTTAGTTAGATCTGATAGCCCTCAGTCATGGTGGGTAGCTCAGGTCCCATCATCAACGGACATGCCATGATTGGGTATTAAGTGTCTCCCAAATTTCACCCATAGGACAGGAGCTGCATCTTACAAGAAAAGTTACATACAGAGTGGAACACACTTTTGTTCTAAAATTTTAGTCACTTCAAGCATCCTCCTGCAACCGTTTGTCATAAGTTCTAATCTGCTTTGGCCACATCAAGCAACATGCATATATTGAGACATATGAGAAATAGAGCTACTCATGATCCACTTTGGGGTAAACTAGAGAGCTTTCTCTTTCTCTGAGCTCCACTCAAAGATGTCAGATTGTAGGTTCACCCTTGGAGTAGGGTTGAACCATAAGTTGACCCGTCAAGCACTGGGCTTCTTTTTTAGTTATAGGGGGTGCAAATTACTCAGATTTGTTCTCGCTTTGGAGTAGATATTTTGTTATGCTACAGATTATGTCCTATGGAAACTTCACTAGATAGCAGCCCTATGTTTTTGTAGACTAATTTTTTTGCTTTCTCCCATAGGTATATCTTATAAAAACAGGTATGAATAGCTACTTCTTGCTTTTCATTATTGTTATGTCACTAAGGGAGAGTACTAGCATGATATCCTGTAAGATGGTAAAATGGTACAGTTAGCAGCCCATAAAACCTACACCATGTGCTTGGAGAATTAGCATATATCCTAGGTAGAATTGTAAAGGTTCATAGCTATCCCCGACAGAAGAAAATGAATCATTTCTAATTTTCTGTTTAGAGAATAAAGAAAACTATTGGGCAATAAATACTTCCATATCAGATACCAAAAGCTATATTGATTTTCTGTAGTAGAAACATCTAGAATACTGTTATCAATGATCAGATTAAGTTTATAATAATAACTACTATTATCCAAGCCCTTCACTTTTTATACTCACCTGACTTGGAAAGCTAAACGTGAATATGAAAAGTATAATCAATCTTGCATCTTTCTTGTGTCACAGGTCTCTGGTATCTCAATATTATTTAGTGTGGGTTAGAATTAATCCAGGTTTATGTGAGTCTCCCTAGTAAATTTTTACAGTTTCAGTCGTCTGTCCGCGCTAACACACTGAGTGAAAAGTCTCTTTAACTGTATCCCTATCAGTAAATGAAGTCAGCTTTAAAATTATGTTCTGCCCAGAAGATTAAGTTCTACAATGTTCCCCATTCAAAAAATAACATAGGGGTGCCTGGGTGGCTCAGTCCGTTGGGCATCTGTCTTCAGCTCAAGTCATGATCTCAGGGTCCTGGGATCAAGCCTTGCATCAGGCTCTCTGCTCAGTGGGGAGCCTGCTTCTCCCTCTCCCACTCCCTCTGTCTACCATTCTGCCAACTTGTGCTCTCTCTATCAAATAAATAAATAAAGTCTTTAAAAATATTAAAAAATTTTAAAAAGTAACATAAAAGGGGCGCCTGGGTGGCTCAGTGGGTTAGGCCGCTGCCTTCGGCTCAGGTCATGATCTCAGGGTCCTGGGATCGAGTCCCACATCGGGCTCTCTGCTCGGCAGGGAGCCTGCTTCCCTCTCTCTCTCTCTGCCTGCCTCTCTGTCTACTTGTGATCTCTCTCTGTCAAATAAATAAATAAAATCTTAAAAAAAAAAAGTAACATAAAAGAGTAAATTCCTGCATCGTGAATGCTGTATTACAGTGAACACTTAAATCAAGATGAAATGGAAAAATTTCTAGAAATATACCGATTAATGCAACTGACACAAAAGAGGTAGAAGCCCTGAATAGACAAATACTCATAGAAGAAATTTGAATAGTAGTCAAAAATCTGCATCAGTGAAAGGCACTAGGTCAAGATAGACTTATGCATAAGCTCTACCAATGTTTCAAAGACCATATGACCCCCATGTTCCTTTTAAACATGCACAAATGTGAAAACTTACTCATTTGTTCCATGAAGTCGGCAGGATCCTGATACCTCTTAATCTGGATAGCTCCAAAAAAACTGTACACAAATTTCACTTACAAATAAACGCCAGTGCAGACCAATGCCTGCTGGGAGACAGACTCTGAGGAGCTCTTGGGTTTCTACATGTTTTGCACACAGAAGTGCTAATGACTCTTCTGCTCCAGACTGTATTTTCAAAGATGTTTGTACAGTGAACAGCCTTGGAAGATACCAATAGAACTTCCCTCCGGAACAGAGAGCCATTTTGCTTACTGTCATGTATGATGAAAATAATGTCTCCCTCCAGTAGTTTTGCTTACTTCCCTTTATAAAAGGGAAGCCCAGAGTTTCTTGGCTGTGAAGCAAGTTACCTGTGTGTATAGCATCCACCTGTATTGTTCCTGTGGGGTTTGTGGGACAAGGGAAGCCAATGGGAACATGACACTTAAGTCCTTTGTCTCTGGCCCAGGAGTCTCGTGTATTCTGTCAGCTTGTGCGATGCTATGACAAGCTAACTTGTTAGCTTGCAATCAACAAGAAAAACTCAGACCTTTTACATTCTCAGTTAGGTTTTAAATAGGTTATTAGAGGGCTGAATTCAGTGTTAAAAGAGCATATATAATGGCACGATAGGATTTATTCTAGTTAGTCAAGTTTATCATCATCAAAATTATGAAATTAGTGAATAAAGAAAAATATTGTGGAATTAATACTTCCATATCAGATCTCAAAAATCTATTAATGTAGCTGACTATTAAAGGACAATAAAATGAAGCATATGCTGAAAAATCATGTGTTCTTAAAATCACTTAGCTCTTGGGCGCCTGGGTGGCTCAATTGGTTACGCATCTGCTTTCAGCTCAGGTCATGATCCCAGGTCCTGGGATCGAGTCCCGCATCAGGCTCCCTGCTCAGCCTAAAGCCTGCTTCTCTCTTTCCCTCTGCTGCTCCCCCTGCTTGTGCTCTCTCGTGTGCTCTCTCTCTGTCAAATAAATAAATTAAAAATCTTTAAAAAAGAAAGTCACTTAGATCTTATTAAAGCTAAATAAATCAGTGAACATCAACAAAACTATTTCTCATTGAGCTAAGAGTAAAAGAAACATTCCTTAGTTTAAGAACATGATTTGGGGGCACCTGGGTGGCTCAGTGGACTTTAACCCACTGGGTCCTGGGATCAAGTCCCACATCGAGCTCTCTGCTCAGCAGGGAGCCTGCTTCCCCCTCTCTCTCTGCCTACCTCTCTGCCTACTTGTGATCTCTGTCAAATACATAAATAAAATCTTTAAAAAAAAAAAAGAAAATGATTTTACCAGGAACTAACAACAATATTTTTATTTTTTTAAAGATTTTATTTGTTTACTTGACACAGACAGAGAGACTTGGGCTCCCTGCTCAGCTAGCAGTCTGCTTCTCCCCCTGCCACTCCCCCTGCTTGTGCTCTTGCTCTCTCTCTCTCTCTCAAATAAATACATAAAATCTTAAAAAAAACAACAACTAATGAAATAGTTCAGTAACATGATCACAATCAGATATAAGATTTATACCCGAAAAAGTCATGGCTTTCCTAACTAGAATAATAATCAATTAGAAAATAAAAATGAAGGGCCCATTCTCAATAACAATAAAAATCTATAAAATTCCTAGGAATAACTTGACACAGAAAAGGCAGGCTCCACATTATATGTAAATATTTTTATTAAAATCCAGAAAATATTACTGAATGTCGTAAAAAAATACTGTGTTCTTAAGTAAGAAAACTCACTATATAAAGATGTCACTGTCCCCCCGAGACAATCAATAAATTTAATGCAATGCCAGTTGAAGTCCCAAAAGAATTTTGTAATGCAAGCAATGAATTCCAATGCTTATCTGGAGTAGGAAATATATGAGACAATTTTGGAAAAGAAGATACATGTATTTCTGCCCGCCCCTGACCAGTTATTAAGACATAACATTTACAGACTCCAAAACAGTAAGCATCAAGGTGCAAGAAAATATGAATGAATCAAGGAGACAGTCTGGAGAGTCTACAAAGAGACCCATCCACACACTGGAATTTAAAATATCATCAAAATGGCATTTCAAACCAGTGGGAAAAGGGAAAACACTCAAAACAAAGAGTTAGAGCCACTGGATTCCGTAAAGAAACATAAATTTAAACTCTTATGTATGACGTATATAAAAATAAAGTCCAGATGAGTTAAAAGGGAAATTAATAAACACAAATACAAACGTTTGAAATATTACAAGATGATGTAGGAAGATATTTTCATAACCTTGGAAATAGTTGCATATGAAAAGTTAGTGCTTTCCATATATTTTGAGCAACAAATCCATCAAAAACAAACACAGAGCAGGCAATTCCCAGAAGAAATACAAGATGCTACTATCTACATAAAGATATTCAGCCTCGTTAGCAGTCAGGGACATGCAAATGAAAACAAATACTGGTGTGTTTTTTATTTGTATTAAATTGAAAAAGATCGATAATTTCAACACTGGTGATGCGTAGTCTCGTACATTACCAGTACCAACATAAATTTGTTCTACTATTTAACAATTCCGATGGCCGTATCCATATTGAAATTTAAGCTACACTTATTTTTGACCCAGAAACTTCACTTCTACGAAATTATTTCAGAAGCCACTCTAAGATGTGTGCAGATAGCATCTGTTATTCACGTAAAACCTTGATCTTTTCCCAGCAGCACTTCATGGTGTCTGTGGATCTGCCTTCCGCAACCATAACCTTTGGAAGCCAGTTTTTCTTTAAGTTAAGACTCTTTCTCACAGCATACCACGGATTTTGTATCCGAAACATTCTGAAAACCTTGCTCTTTTGCAGGTGAGCTTCTCACACCCACATTCATTTCATACAGGTTTGATCTTATTTCTGTCATTTTCTTTAATTATTTTTCTTCTTTGCTGTTTTGTTCTGTTTCATTTTTACCTTGGACCATGAGGACAAATTCACAAATCTGTCTTCTTTTCTTTCTCTCCCTGTTTATCGATCCTACTTCAATCCTGCCACCTCAACTCGGAGTCTGTTTCATCTTTGGCAAAATGAAAATCACAATATTTATTTCCTGTCTCTCGGGGCCTCATCTTTGCTTCCTGACAGCTCCTTAGGAAGCCTTACTGGGTTAAAAGCTTCTGCTCCTGAATTCGGCTTCTTCAGTCTTCAAGGGAGAGAGGACCCTTTTCCCTCTGGGCTTCTGCCTGCCCTGTGCTAACTGTTAGTAATTGGTTCCTGTCAGAACAATGAACTCCTACTCCTGATTGCCTGCCAGACCTTTGCATGGAGAAAGGACTGCCCAGTTTGGCTTACTTTTGAGGCTTTAAATGCTTTCTACTAGTGGAACAACTAGACAGCACCCAATCAACCAACCAAACCGAATCCCTCACTTCTGGCAAAATCACACAGAGAAAGACTCAGGGGCTGGTCAGGCCAACATCAGAGCCTGGATAGAACTGCCTTGTTGGAAGGCTCCCCTCCCCCTTCACCCCCCAGCCCCATCCCCTACCCACCATCTTCAGTTCACCCTATCTTGACCTTCCTTCTCCCTACTTCACCCTCATTCTGTCTAGACCAGAGGCACAAGTGTCCCAGCCAGCTCTGGGGGAGGGAATGCGGCCATGAGCTCCACCCTAACACGGAGGAATTTGGACTTGTGACTCTGGAAGCATATACTTCTGGTATACTTGTGGCTTCCCGGGTCACTGGAGGCCCTATCATCAGTACTTTCTGGGCCTTGCCTTTGTATCTGCCCCTCTTTAGACTGACAGTCGCTTGAAAGTTTTTTTTTTTTTTTTTTACATTGCTTCCCTATCCAGGGCCTCCCTCTCACTGGTGGTCCCCCACCCAGACAGGGCAAAACTCTCTCTTCCTGTCCTAGGCTTGACCTTGGGGGTACAGGGAAGTCTGCCGCTACCAGCCCAGACTCCCCAGGGTTGGGACTATTCCAGGTGTAAGGCACAGCGCTGAATCTCCAGGGCTTGGTTGGAATTTGGAAAGATTTGCAAAACTCTCCCTGCAGGAAACTCCATTCTCTGACATTCAAGGTTTGTTTTTGGGCCTCTCATTGGGGAAACTGCTCTAGCAGATAAACATCTAATTCCCAAAGTACCCTAAGGCAGTCTTTCATTCCAGCCAACAGAAATCCCTGATAAAGAGGGCAGGGGGCTTTCTTCTCCTGAACTCTCTTTGTCAGAGAAAGGACCTCTTTCAGCCTGATCTAGCTCAGGCAAACATCATCACCCTGCCCAAAATGCGGGGTTGGAGGGGTGCCCAGTATGACCTCTAGAGAGGCTGGGAAGCCATTTGGGGGTCCATTGGTTAAAGCTGCTTTACAAGACACCCTTAAATGTGTGTTACGTTTTACCCATGCTTAGAAACAGTACTCATGGAATGGAAGGGGAATCCTATCACAAGAGTTCAAGCCCAATGGATGGCACAGGAGGTACGTCTGGAAGAAAGGACCGTGGCCCCAGCAAACTGGGGATCTGACCCGTACAGACCTGGGTTGCCTCTACGTTCCTCAGCCTTTAGGGAATCTCTGCATAGAGATTTGAGAGGTGGAGTATGTCTAGATCAAGTGTTAGTGTACTACAGCCCTCTGGCCAGATCCCACTGGAGGCCGATTTTTATACAGCCTGAGAACAAGAATGGTTTCTTCACTTTTACATGCTGGAAAAAATCAGAATACTCGTTCGTGACACATGACCATTCTATGAAATCCAAAGTTCCAACATTTAAGCTAAGTTTTATTGGGATACAACTTCTCGCATTCATTTGCATATCATCCAAAACTGCGGTGGAGCTCCCGCTGCAGAGCTGAGCGGTGGACACAGACCATGGTCTCCTTCGAGCCTGAAATGTTTACTTACTTTTTAAAAACATTTTATTTATTTATTTGACAGAGAGAGACACAGCGAGAGAGGGAGCACAAGCAGGGGGAGTGGGAGAGGGAGAAGCAGGCTCCTCGTGGAGCAGCGGGGTTTGATCCCAGAACCCTGGGATCATGACCAGAGCCAAAGGCAGACGCTTAACGACTGAGCCACCCAGGTGCCCCTGAAATGTTTACTTTTGGGCACTTTACAGGAAAAGTGTGCCGACTATTGGTTGAGATCATACATAAGGTAGAGTCCTTGATTTGGCATCATTGAAAGAGAATAGCTTTTACAGGTAGGTAGACCTCTGCTTAATTAAAAAATGTATTATTATTATTACGATTATCTTATTTTGGAGAATATGCCAATAAGGTAGCCAAAGCAGCGACCACAAGGTTAGTATTTGGTTTTGAGCATTTTTGTTTCTTCTCTCTTAGCTGTTTTTCAATTCTGTGGGACTGTTCTTATTAGTTATTTTTAAAAGGAACATGCAAAACTTGCAAAACAGAGCCACCGGGCAGCATTCAGGGACTCACTCAGTTCCCCTCATAGGCACCGGTGCCACCTAATTGTTTGCCCAAACAAAAGGTGGATCAGAGAAAAATTACTTCTTTATTCTTCCCCTTTACATCATCTTCCCCACACCTGGAGAGTCTGTATGCACGGGGACCGAGTACAACATGCGTCTGATGATGGGTTACACCAAAGCACACCAAGACCTAAATCCCTCCCAGATTTATGGAGATTTTCTATAGCTTAACTAGATTTCTAATTGTCCTGTCACCTGTACTGAAATGTACAGTATGTGTTCATCTCGAATTCTTTTCTGTTTCCATAATCTTGGTAAAGTTTCCTGCACTCAGAGAGTAAATCCAGTTTGGTCCATGGGTTTTTAAGAGGGAGCCAAATTCACTTTTATGCTTTCCAACAGAAAGGCTTCTTGGGAATGATTTGGGCAGCTGAGAGGCCAGTGCTGCTTCTCTTAGCTGCGGTCCCTGTGCCGTGCATTCCAGGCTGAAAGCAGGAGTTCAGGGGTCTGTGTCTCATTACAAGGCTGCTTGCTCTCATTTGAGAGGAGTTTAGGAGGAAACAGGGAAGGGTCTCCAGATATCCAGCCCACCAGCGGTTCTGCTCTCCTCCCAAGATGACAACTCCTGGCTTATTTCCCGGTGGCAGCTTGGAGGGTATGGAATGGAACCCTGGACTCAGTTCCTGTTTAGGTAAC
Source organism: Martes martes (assembly GCF_963455335.1). Taxonomy (NCBI): domain Eukaryota; kingdom Metazoa; phylum Chordata; class Mammalia; order Carnivora; family Mustelidae; genus Martes; species Martes martes. Next base: position 100,692,879 of record NC_137896.1, on the reverse strand, counting down.
CATTTTCTGGACACTTTTTAAGGCAACTCTATCTGAGTCTGCCATGTGACTTGAGACAAATTGTGTTCTCCGTTTCCTCTTATGCTAAGTTGGAATTATCTGCCCTGATCTCTCTTAAGTGTGTTTGCAGGAATTAAATGGGTTAAAATAGGTAGCTATGTCCAAAAATGTGAAATATTTTATCAGTGAGAGTGCTCAGTCCTCTTCAAAAGGAGAATTCCCTATCTTCTGATTGTTTCTTCTCTGACCCCTCCAGCTCCCCAAAATTAAGAGCATTATTATTTTTTCGTTGAAGACCTTCAGTTTGTCTGTCTTTAGGCAAGTTGCTTGACCTAGCTTCAGTTTCTTTTTCTGGAAAGTTTCATCTTGACAAAAAATGGTATTATGTCTGTGTATGTAGGATGTTATTAGGGGACGCTATAGGAACCCTACACAGGCCTCTCTGTACTGTTTTGGCCGCTTTCCGTGGATCTAAATAACTTCAAAATAAAAATTTTAAAATTACACATAAAGCACTGGACACAATCAGACATATTTTAGAAGTTCATATACGGTTGGTTAAAAAATGAAGAGGCGAAAGTCCTTTTGTGCTCTGAGTGTTCTACAAACTGGAGCTTGAGTAGTAACATTATTACCATTTGATATTATTATCTAAGACCATAATAACAAATAACATCTGTTAAATACTTACTTACTATGTACCGAACACTATTTTAAGTCTCATGTTATTTTCTTCTGACAACATCTTTAGGTGGAATTTACAAATATTACCCCCATTTCATTGATGGGAAAGTGGGGGCCCAGAGAAATTAGGTAATCTGTCCGAGCTCACAAAGTTGTGAAGTTGAGGAGCCAGGATGCCAACTCAAGTAGCATGACTCTACAATTCTCATTCAAAGAAAAAGTCATTATTTAGTCATTTGTGGAACTTTAACCAAGATCAAGCTTCAGGGTGGGAAACCTGCACTCTATGTTCTCATTTCCCCTGTTTCCTTCTAGGGTGTTCCCTGGAGGATTGTATCCGGTGGGGCTTGTGAGCTCCTTAAGAACCCCACCCCGCAATAATTTACCTTGTCCAACTCTCGAGCGGGTAGAAATCCCTCTGATTTTGATGATCGTTCACAAACGGGGATGCCCAATTCCAAATGCAGCTTCCCTGGGCACTGTGCTAATGACTCAAATTCAGTGCTCTGGGCTGGGATTTCAGAGGTTGTATTTTTCATAGGTTTGTATTTGATAAATTCTTACCATCGACCCAATTTGGGAAACAATGACTTAAGAAATTGTATTTTCCTTAAAATAACATGAGGTAAAAACTTTAAAAACCTGAATGAAGTATGGACTCCAGTGAACAGAACAAAACAGAAAAGATTGTATTTTCCAGAGATACCAGATATGACACATATGGTGGTGGTGGGGTGCTGGGGGAGTTTGAGCCAGGGATAAACGTCTTAGCGGGGACACTGAGATGAGTGGACTGGGGAGCAGGCAGTCCTTGGTTCTAACCCTGACTTTTCTGCTTTTGGATTGTATGGGGCCTTTCGTTTCAGTTTTCTCTTCTTTAAAATGGAGACAATTCCACCCCTACAGGGTGCTAATGTCAGAGGAGGTTCTGTGCTTTGTATATTACTATTTTTGCTATTTTTAAAAAGATTTTTATTTATTTATTTGACAGAGAGAGACACAGCGAGAGAGGGAACACAAGCGAGGCGGGGGGGAGGTGGGAGAGGGAGAAGCAGGCTTCCCACAGAGCAGGGAGCCCAATGCAGGGCTTGATCCCAGGGCTCCAGGATCATGACCCAAGCCAAAGGCAGACACTTAATGACTGAGCCACCCAGGTGCCCCCCATTTTTGCTATTGATTTACCACCTACAACCACAAAGATAGGGTTGAATTATCAGCCAAGTGGCCAGTCACCTTGGATGGTGGAGTCGGGCACCAGGGAATTTCAAGAGTATGGCACTTTTGATTAAATGGCAGAAAGTTGCCAGAGATGGGAAGACACAGAGGAGGGTCTTTTTGCAGGTGAAAGTTGAACCCTCCCAGAAAGCAGCCCTAACCAGATTTTCATCTTGAAAAGGCCACCACTGGTCAGTAGAGAAGTTGACGATGAATATCACAAATTTATTACCACTATTTAAAGAAAGACGTGAACAAAACAGGCCACTGACTCTGGGAGTAATGGTATCTTTGAGCAAAGGGACGGAACCTTTTCACCAGCCTACTGGTGCCAGAAATGATTCCACCTTTCAGGAGAGAAACCCAACCTCTTGCCTCCAGGGATGAGGAGGTCTCATCCTTATGGGCCTTGATAGGATACTATGTCATGGCACCCGGATTCTTGGAGCTATCCACTGAGCACAAAGAAGAGATCTCCTCATGCTTCCTTCTTAATGGTGTTTCAATCTGCACATCCACAGCCGAGATCTCTTCTTATCGTCTAACAAAATCTCCACGTCAGAAAACAGATAAATGTCTATTGAAAGCTTGAAAATCATAAGCAAGATAAAAGAGTACCTTGACCAGTGGGTAAGGTATTTCTATTAAAATTTTTCTATTTACTAATGTAAATTTAAATTTCTATTTAAATTTTTCTATTTACTAATTTAAATTTTTCTATTTTACTAATTGAAGCAAAATACATGAGGACTGACTGGGGGCAGATTCTGAGTTTCAAAACTTTGGAGTTTCGTACATCTTATCATCTACAGGGCTATGCTCCAAGGGGCGTCACTTATTTGGAATATCACATGAATCATTATATTGGGCAGCTGGGGAACAAAGTGGCCATGCAGGAATGCTCCCCCACATACCCACCTCCCAATACAATGGTCTTGGCTGCAGTGGTGTGTCAGAATCATCTTGGGAACTAACTATGAGGTGTCTTGACTGCACCTGGAAGGTTCTGAGCGGGAAGCTTAGCAGAGGACTCTAGACCCAGCATTTAAAAAAAAGCTTTCCCCAGTGATTCAGACGCACACCAGAATTGGAGAACCACTGTGCTAGGGGATTTTAGCGTTCTGTTTGTCCAGAAAAACTTGGCAACCTTGGGGCTAGCAGCTAGTTCAACTTCTCTTAGTCTTTGGCCAGGTTGGGTGGCAGTTCATCCACGGCTCATTCCATAGTCCTTCTGCCCTCGCAGAGATCTTGGCTGGCCCAGGCCGCTAGCCTGGTGGGGTGGCCCGATCCTTTCCTCCTGAAGGACCTGAGCCAATAGCAGAGTCCTGCCTGAACTGGGCTGCTGTAGTTTTCCATTGAATTTTATCACGGCCCCAGGGAAGCCCCCACATTCCAGACATATTCCTCCTGACCTCCATTGTGTGGATGCAGCCTGATTTTCTCTTGAGAGTCAGGATCAATCACCCCAAACAGTACAGCGACCCGACCCCTTTGCTTGTTGATCACTGGAGTGAAGAGCCACAACGGCCAGGGGGCAGGCCCAGCTTCCACTTTTGTGGACCCCCTCCCGTGTCCCCTGTGGAACTCCTCCTTGGCGACGAAGAGCTCTCAGCCAGCGGGGCCCAAAGTCACGGGGTGGGAAGTGGAGGTGGGAGGTGGGAAGCTGAACGCTGCTTATGGGTCACGAGGGATAATAGTGAGAGAAGCCCCTGCCATTTCCACCTCTTGATCCCCTGGCCTGTGAACCCTGACCATGGAAGAAAGGGCAGCATGGGGCTCACTCACTGATTTAGAGCATGCCTGGCCCTAGCTCTACCAGAAACGTCACCCATGCTGATAACACAACCGAGTCCTCAAAAGGCCGCCAATTGTTCTATGAAGCCTCTGCTTTTGAATGACAGGGAGCACAGTAAGACAAGGGAATTCTGTGTTCCTAAGACCGTTGCTGGTCTCATTTGCTATAAAACGAAACATCCCTTGGTCAGGAGCCGTGCTGTGTGAGTACAGGTGAACAAGGCAATAACTCCACAGGCGGCGGTTTCAGCAGAAGCACTGTGGGCAGGAAGGCACATCCATATTGCAGAATTAGTGTCTATTTCAGAAAGAACATATGTCAGTGATGTGATAAAACCTAATTCTCCCGAGAGAATATTGTCTTGATGGGCAGGAAGTAATGCGTAAGATCTCTATCTCTCTCCCTGTTTCCATACCTACGTGGACATCTATCAAAATCTCGATCAATATCGATCAATACCTACACCCACACCTCCAACTGTGGAAAGCATTGCAAGGCAATGAAGAGCCACAGATACACCAGCAAACCCAGAACTACAACATAACTAGTAACCTACATCTATTTGCATATTTGTTATTCTATTTTCTTGCATCTGTCCTTAGATAACCACTTTCTGAAGTTTTGCAATGATCATTTCATTGCTTTTCTTTTAATAACTTTATATTAAATTTTAAAATTGTTCCAGACTCTGAAAAGGCTGTGGAAAAAACAGAGAGAGCTCCAGTGTACCATTGACTTAGCTCTCTGCACTGATAATATTTTACATAAGCGGCGTACATCCTCAAAGCCCGAAAGCTAAGGTTAGTGTAATAGAATAAACTCAGGTACTGACCTTATTTGGATCTCACCAGTTTTATATGCACTCTTGTGTGCGTGTGTAAAGAGCTGTATGAAATTTCTGTGTAGATTTAGATTACAGTAGCCATCGGCACAACCGGGAAAGGACTACAACTCTAACTATCGTTGATCTCTTTTCCATCACTGCCATTTTGTCACTGCAAGAATTATTGTATAAACAGAATCATAGTCATGTCTCAAAACGCTTCACCTGACCCCAGGGGATGAAGATGTTCTCCTGTTTTCTTCTAAAAGTTGCATAGTTTTAAGTTTGGCATTTAAGTCTATGATCTATTTTGAGCAAATTTTTTTTGTAAGTTATAAGACTGAGGTCAAGTTCTACAAATATCCAATATTTTCAACACCTTTTACTATCAAGATTATCCTTCTTCCATTGACTTGCTTTTGCACCTTTGTCAAAAATCAGTTGGCAAAACTTTGTGCCCATCTATTTCTAGACTCCACTCTGTTCTATGACCTAAGCGTCTACCCCTTTACCAATGCTGCCCTGTCTTAATCACTGTAGGTGTGTAAGTAAGTCTTAAAAGCAGGTAGTGTGATTTGTCCACTTTATTCTTTTTCAAAATTGTTTTAGCTATTCTATTTTCTTTGTCTTTCCATATAAATTTCAGGATTGGTTTGTCTCTATCTACGAAGAATCTCGCTGGCACTTGGATAGATTAATTTAGGGTTAATTGTCATTTTTACTATGTTGGGTCTTTTAATTAATGAGCATAGTTTGTCTCCATTTATTCAGCTTTTTTTTTCTTATTTCATCAGCATTTTGTAGTTTTTATATAGATCGGCTACATTATTGTGCTTTAATTTCTGTTTTCAATTGCTCATTGGTAGCATTGTTGTTAACATGATTGCTTTTTGTGTGTTGACTTTGAATCACGAGAATCTGCTAAACTCACTAGTTCTAGATCATGGTGGTGGTTTTTGTTTTTCATGGCTTTGGGCGGTTTTTTTGATAGAGCTCTTGGAGTTTTTCCAGACAATCATGTTCTCTGCAATAGGGACAGTTTATTTCGTCCTTTCCAATCTGTATATCTTTACTTGCACTGGAATATACTGCAACTTACTTATTCTCCTCTTAATAGGAAACCAGTCCTTACTTTCTCTCATGGGCCTCTTCTGATACCAGGACAAATTCACCCTCTTTATCCAGATCCCTAGAATCCCAGCCATGTTTTGGTATTCTGAATTTTTTGGATTTTAAAAAGATAGTTCGTTGTACTTACTGAATATTTCAAAACACTCCTAGCAGGACCTGGTGCAGCACCCCATAATCAGATACATTATTTTTTTTTGCAAAGAAATTAATGAATATTCATACAAAGCAAGATGGATAAAGTCTAAAAATAGTTTCATATCATTTCTGGTCGGTCTTGCTGCAAACGAGTTTGGGCCAGACTTAGGGGAAAAAAAACCCACTTTCTGTTTTGAGAGCTTTTGGATTTAGGAACAGCAAAAATGAGACGGTGAATCTTTACTATCTGACTTGGAGTTTGGTGTGTCTGTGTATTTGTTTTTCCTCACTTACAGCTTTGCCTGAGCATGTTTGGAGTTTCTCCTCTCATTTATTTGTTCTTATTCATCTGTTTCCTTTCTTCATTCTGTCTTCTAGGAATTCCTCATGATCTCTGGTCTGCCAATGACATCTGTTCTCATTTCCTACGATAAGCTTTTTCTCTATGTAAATCACTTTTCTGTCATTTTAAGGGATGTGTGTTCTCATCTGCCACCTTGATCCAATACCCCAGCTCATCCTGTTTTCTGCTTTTTATATTCATGATACACACACGTGTGCATGCGTGTGTACCTGCGTTTGTGCACGCGCGCACACACACACACACACACACAGAGTATTTTCTTTTATAATGACCACATGCTACTTTTGGAATCAGTAAGTAAACATGGCCTTGAGAAAGTATAATCAGGATTCCTCTTCACTGAACCCCCACTGAACCCCCAAGGACCAACGGAGGGAAGGGACTTGCTCAACAGAGCTCTTTCTAGAGCTTCGCCCCTTCACAAGAGTCAGAACTCAAGGAGTGAGAAAAAAAGACCGAGAGGAAATGTGCTGAAATGCGAGCAGTAGTCATCTGTGGTTGGCCATATCACTAAAGTTACTTACTGTCTTCTACTCTTCCATATTTTTCCAGATTTTCTAGTGACCATGTAGAGGTATTTTTTCTATGTTTGAAAATCTTTTCTATGGTTTGATCAAAAATAGCTCGATTCTCACATCTGCTTTTCTTTTCTTTTCTTTTTTTTTTAAAGATTTTATTTATTTATTTGAGAGACAGATATTACAAGTAGACAGAGAGGCAGGCAGAGAGAGAGAGGAAGGGAAGCAAGCTCCCTGCCGAGCAGAGAGCCCGATGTGGGGCTCTATCCCAGGACCCTGGGACCATGACCTGAGCCGAAGGCAGAGGCTTTAACTCACTGAGCCACCCAGGGGCCCCTCACATCTGCTTTTCTATTCAGTCAATTGCGCTATACTGTGTTGCTGAATATATAAAGAAAAATCCACTCTGGACATTTTCCTGGAGCAAATGGTCATTGTTGGCAAGGAGGACCTTTGGAGAATAACGCTATATGATATACCTCAAATAGTCTTTACTTCTGTCCCAGGAGAATATGGTTCAGGTTTTTAAATAAAAGATGCTAGAAGACCGTGACCATAAAAATCGCACCCTTGGGAACCTGGGTGGCTCAGTGGGTTAAAGCCTCTGCTTTCGGCTCAGGTCATGATCCCAGGGTCCTGGGATCGAGTCCCGCATCGGGCTCTCTGCTCAGCGGGGAGCCTGCTTCCTCCTCTCTCTCTCTCTTGGCCTGCCTCTCTGCCTACTTGTGATCTCTGTCTGTCAAATAAATAAATAAAGTCTTTGAAGAAGAAAAAAAAAAAAAACCGCACCCTTGCTGTAAAATATGAAAGGGAAAAACAATGAATAATTTCAATGTCAATAGAAAAAGAAACGAGGTTCTTGGGTAGAGGAAACTATGGTATTAACATGCACGATCCATTCAGAAAACTCTTTCATGAACTGGCCATTCAAACAGAGAGAAAATAAGATTACCTAAAAAGTCATTATCGGTTATTTCACGACTTGAAGCCCGTTTGTTTAACCCTTCGTGAAGAACATTTGTGTACACAAAAGCAGTTCTTCTTTATTGTCAGAAATCATTGCATGGAAAGTAAAACCCAAAATATAGCTGAAGAGATTTTTTTCAAAGTAAACAAAATTCTATAAACACCCAGAAGTTAAAATGTAATGTTCATGAGTGACAGCCACAAATATTTCTTTTGGTTATACGCTTCTTTATTTATTTATAATTCATATGTCACTGAAGATTGTTATACCTTATAAATGTCTGTTTTTATACTTTATAAATGTCTTACATGCATTGCTATATATACGATATTTCCTTATGCTATTAAAATGTAAAATGCCACTAAAAAAAAAAAAGAGGAAGAAGACGAAAAGAAAAATCCAGCCTCACATGGATATATAGTTAGAAAGATATGGATTCACAGACATCCTGAAAAGATCTTGAAAATTACCAGGTCCCTTGGCCCACAGTTCGACAATCATTTTTCTGGAAGAAGATTAGCAAATTACACACTTTTTTGAAAAAGCATACAGTTCAATGCCTTCTAGTATATTTATAGAGTTGCACAACGAACATCACAATTTTAGAACATATTTTCATCACGTCGGAAAGAAACCCTGCATCCTTTAGCCATCTAGTCCCCAGCCCTGCATTCTCCCCAGCCCTAAGCAATCACTAATTTACTTTCTATCTCTCTATATTTGCCCATTCTGGGCATTTCATATACATGGAGTCATGTAGTAAATGTTGCTTATGTGTGACTGGCTTCTTAGCATAATGTTTTCAAGATTCATTCATATTACATCATGTATTTCATTCCATTTTCATACCAAATAATATTCTATCATATGACTATACCACTTTTGTTTATCCACTTGTCAGTTGAGAGATATTTGTCTTGTTTCTGCTTTCGTGCCATTATGGGTAATGCTGCCACGAATGTTCACATACAAGAGTTTTTGTGGACATTTATTTTCAACTCTCTTGGGAGAATTCCTAGGAGCGGAACCGCTGGGTCAGCAGGTAACTCTGTATCCCACCATTTGAGGGTCTGCTGGATTCTGTACCAAAGCACCTCCACCATTTTGCCACTTGAATGGCTATACCACTCACAACGGTGTCAACGACTGTGTAGACGTCTCTACTAAAATACATTTGTATTTTCTTTTTCAAAAGAAAGGAAAGAAACATACCGAAATCTAATGCTGGACCTTCTGCAAAGAGCCAGCCACTTTGTCTTTATCAATAAAATGGGAACAACCAACGGTACCATCTGGAATTCTCTGACAGGCACAACAGGTCTGTGCTTGCTAAATACCGTGAACAGAATTCTTTCACAGAAACTCTTTGAACCTGAAACTGAGTAGTTCTCAGTGACCATGGATCCCCAATCTTAGGAAAGCCTTAATCAGCCTTGGCCAGGGAGGCAGAACCGATACAGGAGTATGTGGGGTCTGCCCCCAACCCTCAATTAAAGGGCAGTTTATGCAACATGCCTTCTTTTTGAATCAGAGCCAGGGTCATTGTTGGGCTGAGGTAACATTAATTATTTTTACGCTTGTCGGATTCCATGAAAAAGATGTGAAAATGGCCTGTTTGTGAAAGAGTGCAGGCAGAGGCTGTGAGCTGATTATGTCAAACCTAGTCAAAGCTTCCTTGGTGTGGGAGACTGTAATCAACAAAGCATGGCGGCATCTGCGTCCGTCACAGGAGGAGCCCCATCTCGCTTGGCTCCCCAGCAGAGACAAGAAGCCAGCTTTAACCCCTGCTGGACTGAGTTGCACTGAACTGTGGAGCCAAGAAATTTTACTCTCATCAACCATCTAGTACATATCTAGGGTATGGAGCGCTGGAGGAGGTAACTGTCCTGGTTTTGTGGGGGAGAAGGCATTGGACTGCACCCCTGATGGAGCAGGACCAACTCTTTCTGTGGCTTGGGGGCAGCCATTTAGATGGGTCAAGGGACAGAGTTGCAAAACTCAAAACACACAGAAATGAGTTTTTTAAAAGTCTGAAAAAGACTGCTGAGATCCTTAGCAGGTGCTCCAGTCTTTCTCCATAGGTGGGGCTTGTGTTCTGGTTGAAAGGGGTGTCCCAAAGTGGCAGCTGACCAGCACTCACTTTAGGCAAGACTCAGAAGTCTTCAATTGTCTTCTCAGAGAATGGAGTGAGGCTGTTGATGGTGCTGTGGGCAAACGAAAGCCCATCAACCATCGCTGCCCTTAGCAATCATTTCATCCAATGATCACCAAATATGTTGGACCCAATTTTCTTTTTTTACAACCAATATTCGCAATGTCCCCTTCCCCTTCCTGAAATAAAATACATTGATAATAAGGTTTATTTATATCTATGACTATGGAAAGATCATATGACATACCTGAAATATACTGTTACTGATCTTCAGTGACATTAAACTGATACCGAAAATGAAAATCAACTATATCACTAAGCACATTATTTAGTTTAATTGACATTTTTTTTTTCATGGCAAGACTTTCCTGATTAAGAAAGTGAGATATTGATATATGCCCTGGCGCATGGTCCTTATCAAGAGGCACACTGGCATGTCAAGTAGCCTTGCTGTAGATGACATAATGAAGTCATTGAATGCTTGCACTATAGAGTCAACATGAATGTGACAGCTGCAAGGCATGTAACAGTAGCAATTTAATTAAAGCCTATGAATACTGGTACCATCGGTGATGGGATTTTCCAAAATGGCGGTCAAGTTCTTGGTAAGATTCTAACTGCACACAGTATAGTCTTCTCTTGATAACATTGTAGTTGCATTCCTGGAAACTTCAGTGCATGTAAACCATTTATGTGCACTTCTTGACTAGATAAGTGGTAGTAGGATTTTCTCCGCTTATCTGAATGTCCAGAGGAACATCATAAAATCATGCAATAGGCAAGACAACTCAAGGTAAGAAAATACCCTGTACACCACCGACCTCTAGGACTCACAGCTCCTACATACTCCATGTCAGTAGTGAGCCCCGATCACTGACCAAAAAAAATGTCTTCATACATTTCCACAATGCCTATGAGTCTAATCCCAAACCCAGAATTTCACAGATGGTCTTGGAGGGAAGAGGCTTCTGTCACATCACACTGAATCCAAGGGATCACCAGGACCAGAACTAAGGTGATTGATGTCTAATTCTGTCCTATTGTTCCCAGCCCAGAGTCTCCTTGGGACACTGCCTGCACTCAGTTCTGCACAGCTCTGTGACTGGCTACCAGTCCTGCCAGCCATTAACTCACTATTGCCTGTAAAGCCTTAATGACCTACAATGTTACCTGAAGCCCTTGAACTCTCTGCAGGATTTTGATAATGTGCCCTCAGATGACTCTGATGCAGAATGTCCATGACTTGCTCACACCCTGAGAATGATTTTAGTGTTGGAAAATCTATGAAAAAGAAAGAAAGAAAGAAAGAAAGAAAGAAAGAAAGAAAGAAAGAAAGAAAGAAAATCTATGACAAAAAATAGTTGTGGGACACCTGGATGGCTCAGTCAGTTAAGGGTCTGTCTTTGGCTCAAGTCACGATCCCGGGGTCCTGGGATTGAGCCCCATATTGGGCTCCCTGCTCAGCGGGGAGTCTGCTTCTCCCTTTCCCTCTGCCCCCTCCCTGTTCTTGCTTTCTGTCTTTTAAATAAATAAATAAAGTTTTTAAAAAAAATGGTTCTGTAGTCAGATAAGTTTTGGAAATCCTGGATTAGCCAAAGGTGAAAAGTTCTTTTGCAGACCCTTTAATTAGTGAACCTGAACTTAAATCTCTAAGATGGAGTATGACTTGACCCACTTTCCAAGTTCATTTGATCATGAACTGTCTCCATCCCCTGCTTTGTTATTTTTTGGTTATATAGCCCGTTACTAATGAAATAGAGATCATTCACATCTCTACCCTCATTTCGTAGATAAAAAAGAAGACTGAATAGATGCTGCCTAAAGTGATAAGTCTAAAAAGGCTATGGGAAGTTTGTGTATTATTCCAAGAAGAAAATAAAGGAGAGAGATATTTGTCCCTTTTCACTTTCATTTTCTAGGCCCCATGAGGACGAGCTCATATCTTACTTTCTTGTTGTTGGTTTGATTTTTTTCTCTTGCTTGGGCACAGAGCCTGGCCCATATTTGTTACTCAAATAATGCTTGTTAAAGAAATTATCTAATGAATTAAATAATCAGTAGCAGTCTACTTAAAAGATGGTGGGATAGCATCAGGTCATTCTGAGAAGAGGGATGTTTTCTTATATCTCTTAGGAACAGATTGATTAGAGAACTCAGGCAAAGACTCTACAGCAAGAGCATCACAGAGCCAGGACATCCTTTTAATCTCCACATTTAATACTAACCATAATCAGGGTGGGTAGGAACAGTTGCATAGGTTATGCACTGCACAAACTATTGGGCACCAGTCACTCTTCCCAAGAAATGTGTTTACAGCTGTGTTGACTGGCAAGACACACTCATAGAAACAAAGAACAAACAAAGAGAGTCTGTAGTTGTTTTACATGCCAGGGGGTGCTATGGTTCAAGCTTTAGTGTATTTGTTTATATTATTTTTATCCTTGGTTGGCTTTATGGGGTACAAGTAGTCATGAACTACACGGAGTAGATTGTGGGTGTTCAGCAAATCTTTCTGTGCTAAAAACTTGTAGTTTCAAACCTGCTCACTTTCTGCCTGTTAGTGCTCCCTAAACACTAGATTCCCGTGCCTTTGCCCAGGGTGCTCCCTTACGTCACCCTTTCCTCTGGTCTTCTTGACATATTGCGGCTTATCCTTCAGGGCCCACTTCAAATGTCACCTCCTCTCTGCGGTTTTCTGAGTCCTCTCTATGGCATTCTCCTACCAGTGGCTGAATTCACTGTTCCCTCATATCTACGCCATCAGCACCTTTGATAAAGACTGTTAGCAAATTTATGAAAAGCAAGAGAGGGAAATGGTTAATTCTTACCTTATACCCTAAGAAATTCAACTCACAAGCGAAGCCCATGCCTAGTTTGTATAAGTAACAGTGACTGTTAGCTTCTGGATGTTTCAGTGCCAGCAGTGTTCCCTGAAACCCTTCGGCACTCCTCCAGGCTGATGGGCTGCTCTTCCGCACACATCTTCTGTCTTCTGTCCCCTCACCTCTACCATGAAAACACTATCAACATCTTCATCTACCTCCCCAATCCGATTCTACCTTTCCCTTTGAAATTGTTCATTTGTAGTATAGATGAACTTCAAACCCAAACACTGGGCACCTCTGCATATTCTCTTCTGACCTTTTCCAATGATTACACTTATTCATATGAAATCAATGTGAGACTGTTCTCGGTCTCATTTAGTTTTTATCACTTATCCTTCTCTCTCCCTGGCTCATTATGTATTGACCATAGGCGACATCCTTGCCGTTTGAAGAATTTGTAGTTTGCTATCCTGTTAATAAGCTAGAGTTTTCTGTTTATTATTTGGTTTTGGCAGTGGAGGTTGGTTTGCATTTGTCTCTATCTTGTAAATGGCACTAGTGGGAATAGCTTCGTACCTTTCATTTTTTTGGTTATTCCTTTGGAAGTTTATTTCCCAAATAGAATTGTGTGACCACAGCTCTTGTGACATTTGCAAGTTACTTATCCAACCAATTTGTGGCTACTGGAGTAATATATATGTGTACTTGTTTTCTTATAGTCACAGAATACTATCCTTTTAAATGTTTGTCATCAACTTGATAGAGATATAATAATGTCCTAAGCCTATTTGGGGCTGCATTTCTTTCTCTGACAGAAAGCTTGTGAATTTTTCAAAGTAATCATGTACTTCCTGTTGGGGTTTTGTTTGTTTGTTTTGTTTTTTTAAAGTAATAAAAGCTATATTCAGTCACAGAATGAGTTACCTGCTTCTGGAGTGCCTGGGTGGCTCAGTCAGTTAAGCGTCCGACTCTTGATTTCCGCTCAGGTCATGATCACAGGGTCGTGAGATCGAGGCCAGAACTGGGCTCTCTGCTCGGCCGGGAACCTGCTTCCCTTCCCCCCCCCCCCCCCCCCCCCGCGCTGCCTGCTTCTCTGCCTACTTGTGATCTCTGTCTGTCAGGTAAATAAATAAAATCTTAAAAAAAAAACAAAACAACTCCCCAAATAGGAAGACTTTCACAAAAGTCACTACATGGAAAGTGTGGTGGACAGACAGGGTTTCAAGACTCCCGAAGCCTGGCAGTGCCAACCTACAAGCCAGCATACATACGGAATAAAACCATTGTCCCTCCTGTCTTAGATTTTAAAATTCAAATACCTCCAGAGGCAAATGAGGAACAAAAAAACATTACTAGGCCAGAAATAACGTCATAGGAGGTGAAGACTGGAGATAATTGGCAAGTGACGCTTATCATTGAACACCTAGTGAGGAACATTCTTTGGGCCAAACAAAAACACATGTATGGGCCAAGTGTGGCCATTGGCCACCAGGCTGTGCCCTCGGCTTAAGGCTTTTTTTTTTTTTTTTTTTTTTAATAAGAGCTGATCTTTCTTTTTCTTTTTTTTTAAAGATTTTATTTATTTATTTATTTGACAGACAGAGATCACAAGTAGGAAGAGAAGCAGGCTCCCCGCTGAGCAGAGATCCCAATGCAGGGCTCAATCCCAGGACCCTGAGATCATGACCTGAGCCAAAGGCAGAGGCTTTAACCCACTGCGCTACCCAGGCACCCTGATTTAAGGCTTTTTTTAGAGACAGTACTCAGATGCCAGCAGGGGCCTTGCACGGATGAGGAAGATGAGGCAGACAAGTGAAGTGTGGGAAAGAGTTTGGTTGCCCTTTAATACTACTAAGAAAAAGAGTAGCTTAAGCCCAGTGCATGGTAACTAATGTTGTGCCCAATGACAATAGAGTACGGTGGGGCCTAGGGCCACTTAGAGAATGCATACCCCCCAATTTTTGCTTAACCTTTGATTATGGACATCTAAACATACGAAATAAAGGGAATGGTAGAATAAAGCCTTTGAGTCCATCAGCCAACTCATCAATCCCATCCAGTTCAGGAGCTTCTTGCCTATTTTGCACCTGTGAGTGGGAGCAGACACTAGCCCCCCCCGCCCACCTGAAAATTATATGCCAGAATATGCCAGTCCTGCCAGGTTTTTAAAAGAAGGTAGATGAAAAAAAAAAAAAAATAAATAAATAAATAAAAGACGGTAGATGTTTTGATTTTTATTTGAAACCTCCTGACTTTTATATGTTGACAATTTGTTTGACGTTTGTACTACATTGCTGAGATCAAGATTGTGCTGCCATTTGCTGATTTTTGGTAATAACATAATGCTGGTGGTGGAACAGGAAATGCAGTCCAATGCTGAGCTGATTCTGGGTCCCTTAAATATATTTTATGTGTCCTGTAAATTTTGCACGCAAAGACATTGCCCCATGGGATGGGCCACAGCTGGGCCTACACATAGCTCTTTGATGGCTCTCCTAGTGTGGTCTTACAGGGATTTGTATCCAGCCTTTCCTCTTATCTTACACAGTGAACTCCTTGGGGAAACTCCTTGAGGGAACTCACTGTCTCTCCCCAAGACCCAGCAGATTATAATAATCAATAAAGTTTTGAGGAGTGAATGAACAAATAAAAACATGAGAGCCTTTTTTTTTTTTTTTTAAAGTAGGCTCTATGCCTAACTCGGAACCTGAACTCAAGACCCTGAGATAAAGAATCAGATGCTTAACCAACTGAGCCACCCAGACGCCCCTACTGAGCATGTTTTTAAAGTTCCTCCATGTTATAGCATGTATCAGTACCGAACTCCTTTTTTTAAAAAAATATTTTATTTATATTTTATTTATTTGCCAGAGAGAGAGAGAGAGAGTACACACAAGCAGGCAGAGAGGCAGGCAGAGGCAGTGAGAGAAGCAGGGTCCCTGCCGAGCAAGGAACCCGACGCGGAACTCGATCCCAGGACCCTGGGATCATGACCTGAGCCGAAGGCAGCAGCTTAACCAACTGAGCCACCCAGGCATCCCCCAAATTCCTTTTTAAGGCTACATACTATTCTATTGCTTGGATATACCACTTTTTATTTATCCATTCATCAGCTAATGGACATCTGGGTTGGCTATGAATATTCATACCCAACTTTTTGTGTGGATAAACATTTTCAGTTCTTTCAGGTATGTATCAGGGAGTAGAATTCTTGTCACTGTTTTCCATTCCCAACAGCAATGAATGAGGGTTCCAGTTTCTCCACACCCTGTCAACACTTGTTATTGTCCATCTGTTTGATGATAGCTATTCTAGTAGATGTGAAGTTGTGTCTCAGTGAGGTTTCAATTTGCGCTTCCTAATGACTAATGATATTGAGCATCTTTTCATGGGCTTAGAGGCCATTTGTATATTTCCTTTGGAGAAATGTTTATGGAAATTTTTAAAAATCAGGTTGTCTTTTTATTGTTGAGCCATCATTGTTCTTTATATATTCTGGATACTAGACTATTATCAGATACATAACGTGCAGGTATTTTCTCCTGTTTTGTTGTCGTGATGGTGTTCTTAGAAGAACAAAAAATTTTTAATTTGATAAAGTCCCATTTATCTATTCTTTTCTTTTGTTGCTCTTGCTTTTGATGTCATAGTAAAGAAATCACTGCCTAATTCAAGGTAATGAGCTTTTACATCTATGCTTTGTCCTAAGAATTTTATGGTTTTAATTCTTATATTTTGGTCTTTGATCTATTTTA
Source organism: Martes martes (assembly GCF_963455335.1). Classification (NCBI taxonomy): domain Eukaryota; kingdom Metazoa; phylum Chordata; class Mammalia; order Carnivora; family Mustelidae; genus Martes; species Martes martes. Next base: position 100,676,515 of record NC_137896.1, on the reverse strand, counting down.
AGTAAATTTTTGTATCTAGTGTAGATAGAGGTCCAAATTAATTTATTTGCATGTGGATATCCAGGTGTTCCAACTCATTCGTTGAAAAAAACCATTCTTTCCCCATCGAAGGTCTTGGCACAATGACTAAGACTTTTAAAATGTTATTCTGTATAGGACCTAGCATAGGTCCTCCTTTTACCCATTAAGTAGATATATATGTTTGTTGAATTAAAGTGGGATTCTGAGTAATTGAAGCTCTTTTTTTTTTTTCTTTAAATGTAAGAGGTAAAACTTTACAACTCACTCAAAGAAGAAAAACTTTTTTTCAGGAGCTTGGGTACCTAGCTGTGTCCCCATTTACCCATGGGTTGGACTAAGTCAACTCAGGAATACTGACAAACAACTTAACCAATGAGAGTTTACAGTTTGTTGCTCTGGTCTCCACTGTCTGGTGTGCAGGACTGGACTAACAGGGTGATTCTTTCCCAAGAAGACATTTCCCAAGAAGAGAGTGTTCTATACTCTCCAATGCAGGCGAGCTTACCAGGGTGACACAGGGTGTGGGCACCATTTCCTGCTACCCCAGGGCCCAAGCATAGCTCATGGATCAATCCCGGCCCCCTTCCCTGCCATGCCCGCAAACGATCTCCCCATCTTCCCCAACACTGGACTCGAGGCACAGCAGGCACTCAGTGTAGATGGGAACAAAAACGAAACTTGCTTGCCTAACTCTGAGGAATCAGAATGAATCCCCAAAGTAATATGGCAAGTTACGTGATTATGTAGCTTTCCCAGAGAGCCCAAGTGAACAAAGGCTTTTTATTTTTAATCTTAAGCTTTTTCTTTAAATGGGGTTAAATTATGAATTACAGTATTTGATTTTCCAAGTTCACACTAGTTTGCATTGGGCAAATTTGTTCGTGATATAATGTGCTTATTATGTAATGCCTGGCTTGGATTATAATATTTTGGGTAGGATTTCTGCTTATGTGCTAACGTATTTCTTCTCCTCTTTAAGAAAAGGTACCCATTTAGCCTCCCACACAGCAAGAAGTCCAGAGGTAGGTGGACTTGAGGTTCTCTTTCTGTGCGGTTCTTGGGCTCTCCCACTCTCTGAGAATACGGGCTTATTTTTTTTCAGTCTGTCTGTTGTCAGAGAGAACTGCCTACCCTATCCCTCTGCCCTTCCTGCAAAACGCCTGGACACTTAGCGCCGCAAGTGAGCAGATCCCAGGGCCGCGCTGGTACAGCTGTCACGGGAGATCAGAGGCCACCACCCAGGAGAGAGGCAGGGAAGGTGGCATCTCTATCAGCCTGGCCGAGGTCCCCGTGGGCAACACCCGGCCTCTGAGAAGGGGTGCCGGGCAGGCGTGCTGTTCCTCTGGGAGTTGGCCCGGGGTGGCATTGGTGGGAAGTGCCAGGCAGCGCAGAACGAGGGGGAGCCCAGGTAGCAATTAAGTGGGGATAAATAGCCATTACCAAGGAAGCCCGACAACTGCAGGAGACCGCAGTCTATGCACGAGCAACCGCTTATTTTCCCATTGATCCTTGGCGGGATAGGGCCCTGCCTTCTGCAGTGCCCCAAATAACAGGCTCCCAAAGCCCAGTGCTAAGAGGTGGCATCTGAGAAGAATCCGTTCAGGTCTTCCTGTCTGTTTCATCTTAAGGCCTGCCAGGAGAAGAGATAATTACGGGTCTGAGATTTTGCTCCATCACAGACAATGGAGGGATCAACAGATGCCTCTCTGAAATCAGATGAAAAAATTTTTAAAAGGTTTCGGCTCAGGAGGATCCCAGCATTTCCCACAGGTTTCAATGGGATGAAAACGGAAAAGAAGAGGTGGAGAAGGAAGAAAGGAAGGGAGGGAGGCGGGGAGGGAAACCTGAATTCTTAACCGTGGAAATGATCCACAGAGAGGGTGTCGAACATACTTTGCTTTCCCATTGCCTCCGCTGAGATACCGTGCCCTTGGCCTATCCCATCACCTGAAGGTTCCCCTTCAGGACTCATTCCATTTGGAGCCGAGAATCCCCCATGACCCTTTGTGGTCACTGCCCACCCCAGCTAACCATGATCTGATTTCGACCACCATGCATCCCTTTTGCCTGTTTTAGAACTTCCCATAAAAGGAATATGTAGGGGCTTGTGGGTGGCTCAGTTGGTTAAGCGACTTTTGGTTTTGGTTCCAACTCATGATCTCAGGGTTATGAGATCGAGCCCCACTTGGGACTCTGCACTGGGCTTGGAGACTGCTTGAGATTCGTTCTCTCCCTCGGCCCCCTCTAAAAAAATAAAAAAGAAAGAAAGAAAAGAAAAGAAAGAGAGAAAAAGGACAGAAATACATAGTATGTATTCCTTTTGCCTGGCTTCTTTCACTCACTGTAATAGTGAGATCCATCCATGTTACTGCATACATGAACAGGTCATTGTTCTGTGTTGCTAACTCCTATCTCCTCGTGTACATGTGCCTCAACTGGTTAATCCGTTCACCTACTGATAGATGTTTGATTGTTTCCAGGTTTTGGCTATCATGGATAAAGTTACCAGGAATATTTATAGAAAAGTCATTTTGTGGATATGTTTCTACCTAGAAATAGAATTTGCTGGATCCGGGAGAGGTAATATTATAAATTTATTTATTATTTATTTATTATAAAGTCACAATCTGGTTTTCAAAATGATTTATACCATTTTACTCTCCTATCATCTTTGAATGAGCTTTTGGTTGTTTCACCACCTTGTCAACTGTGGTAATTATCAGCCTTCTAAAAATTCGCTACAGTTGCATTTTCATATGCATTTCCTTGGTAACTCATGATGTTGGATACAATTTCATGTGCTTATTAGCCATTTATATATATTCTTTGGTGAAATCTTTGGTCAAAAGTTTGGCCATTTAAAAAAATTGGGTTGTTTTCTTATTGTTGAGTTGTATGGATTCTTTTTTTTTTTTTTTAGTTTTTTAAATGTATTTGAGAGAGAGAGCATGAGCAGGGTGTGGCAGGGGGATAGTAAGAGGGAGAAGCAGACTTCCCATTGAGCTTGGAGCCCAACTTGGGACTTGATCCCAGGACCCAGAGATCATGATCTGAGCCAAAGTCAGACGCTTAACTGACTGAGCCACCTAGGCACCCCTGGATTCTTTTAAATTGGAATTCAAGACTTTTGTCACAGATGTGCATTGGGAATATTTTCTCCCACTCTGTGGCTTGCTTTTCTACACTCTTTGAAGAAAAGAAGTATTGATGAAGTCACATTTACTTCTTTCTTCTTTAGTTGTTAATATTTTTTGTGTTCTGGGCACCTGGGTGGCTCAGTCGGTTGGGTGTCTGCCTTTGGCTCAGGTCATGATCCCGGGTTCCCGGGATCGAGTCCCACGTCGGGCTCTCTCCTCCATGGAGAGCCTGCTTCTCCCTCTCCCCCTGCCTGCTACTCTGCCTGCTTGTGCTTTCTCTCTGTCAAATAAATAAAATCTTTTTAAAAAAAAATATTTTTTGTGTTCTGTCCAAGAAATCTTAGCTCACTCCCAGACTGCTTTTTTTTCTTTTTCCCTTAAAAACTTTATAGTTTGGGCTTTTCTGTTTGGTCTGTTTATTTCAAGTTAATTTTATGTAGAGTAAGATTGGGGTTGAGATTCATTTTTCCCCCCTCAAATATATACAGTTGTTTCAACACCATTTGTTAGAAAGACTTTCCTTTCTCCACTGAATCGAAGATGTTACAGTTGAAAATTGATTGGTCATATATAGATGGGTTCATTTTTGAACTCTGTTCAGTTTTTCTGGGAGAATGGAAATATTAGCAACAATAGAGGTTTCTAACCCATGAACGTAGCATTCCATTCCATTTCATAGGTCTTTAATTTCAGCAGTTTTGTTGTTTTCAGTGTAGAAGTCTTACACACCTTTTGCTAAATTTCATCCCAGATAGTTGATGTTTTTTAATGTTATCGTAAACAGTACATTTAAAATTTTTAGTTTTTACTTGTTGTTAATATCTAGAAATACAATTAATTTTTGCATATTGACCTTGTAATTTGCAATCTTGTTAAATTCACTTATAAGATCTAGTACTTGTTCTATAGATTTCCGTAAGGTTTTCTATGTACACATGATCAAGTTATCTATAAATATCAACAGCTTCAGTTTTCTCTTTCCAGCCCCTATGCTTTTTATTTCTTTTTTGGGGGGAGGGGGTGCTCAATTTTGAATAAAACTGGCAAAAGTAGACATCTTTGCCTTGTTCTCAGACTTAGTGGGAAAGGGTTTAATTCACCATGAACTATGATATTAACTGTAAGTTTTATCATTCCTTTCATCAAGTTGAGGAAGCACCCTTCTCTTAGCTTGCTGACAGCTTTGATTGTGAAAGGTGTTCAATTTTGTCAAATTATTTTTCTGCATCTACTGAAGATTTAGTATCAGGCTTATATTGGACTCATAAAACAAGTTGAGAAGTGTTTCTTCCCTTTTTATTTTTCAGGAAGAGTTTGTGTACAACGGTATTATTTCTCTCTTTAATGTTTGATGGAATTAACCAGTGAAGTCATTTGGACCTGGAGATTTCTCTGTGGGTTTTAATTATAAGTTCAGCCTATTTAATAGATAGGGAGCTATTTAGATTTTTTTTTTTTTTAATTTCTCCTTTGTCTGTTTTGGTAAGTTATGTTTTTGAAGGAATTTATCCATTTTTGGTGGGGGGTTTGAGAGTTTATCTATTTTATCAAGGTTTTTTATTATATTGAATGAAGTTATTCATAATATCTTCAGAATATTTGTTTATAGCCACAGGATGTATTGCGAATAAAAAGAGCACTCCTACACTGAGTAGGAGTTGGCAGAAAATCTCTAAGAATCTTCCCAGTGGGAAATTCCAGGGTTAACAAACTGTCGTGGGAAGAGAGACAGGGTGAGTCTTCTCTGTGGTCCTCCCCTTGTAGATTCTTAGCTCTTCAGCTGTAGATGGGAGACTGGAATACTTTTCTCACCTATTGTCACATCCTTTCCTCTTCTTTTCCTTTCCTGCTTGCCTTTTTGGATGACTTGCTCCAGTCTTTAGCTCTATTGCAAATGAACCTAAAATGGCGACCGGAATTTGCGATGGGAATTTGAATGGAGTTGTTTCCTTAGCCACAAAAATTTATTTGTGATTCAGACTCTTAGAGGTCTCAGAGGTCTAATTAGGATTTTTCACAGAGCAATCCATTTATAACCAATACTTTGAAAACATAACGTAACCTAGATCATGAGTTAAGGTGATTTTACCACAGCAGGTACGTGAGACAAGGCTTCCACCAGCTCTCTTCCGGTGAACTTCCTGGAACTCACACTTGCAAAAATACCTAAGGAGACAATGCCCTGGCTGAGGGCAGGTGCAACTGCTCCCCCAGCCAACTGTGTCAGCCATGGGGGAAGTAGTAACCTCAGAAAAGATGGCCATTCTTCCCAGTTCCCTGACTATTATAACACAATAATAGGTGTTAGAAAGGTTTAGTTCCTGGATGGGACAGGAATGCAGGACCAATCCTCTCTCGCCACCTGCCTACCCTCTACCGCCAACACTCACACACTCACACACTCTGCAGTGTTCTGCACTGTTTCTTCTCCAAATTATCAAATTATCCTGTGGTCAAAAGGTATTCGGGCCCATCCAGTCCCTCTCAGTTTGTGGTAGGACTAATTTGTTAATGGGGCTCCAGAAGGAAAGTGCCTAATGTTCCTTCTAATTGGACATGACTGCTTCAGAATGACTGCGGCCGCCAGCCAGCTCTCACTGTCCCTGAGGCTGGATAATAAGCTTCTGCCACCAGCCCCTGGGTCCTGACCAAGACCATTTGCGGTAATGAACTTGGAAGGCTCATTGTAGATTGTAAAAAAAAAAAAAAAAAAAAAAGGAAGAAAAGAGAGAAAAGCACAGTCCAGCTCTTGTCAGTGGGTTCAATTATGGCTTCTGTCAGTTTAACAAAAGAAATTCAGGAAAGCTAGACTAGGAAGGGGTGGGAGGGAGCAGGCAATGATGGATGGGGGTGGGGAGAACCCATGATGGTAGCACCAGACTGAAATTCCACCAGGACCATGGTTTCTAGAAGAAGAAGTTCAGGAGTTACCATGATAGGGGTTGAGTTCCCAATGTCTAAATGGGAGGCTCCATAGTGATGGCTACATGCCACTGATCTGAGGGAACAAGCTCCCCCATACCTCTCAAGCTCACTGTAAATCCCCATCACCCACACTGATACAGGAACACGGCCCATTGTGCATATTTAGACTAATAATTACCCTAATAAATGCTGATTATTTATTTTCTGAGACAGGATCTTAGAGCATTAAACCCAGAATCTATCACTGAAACCATTCCAAAGATATTTTTGAAAGCCTTTTCTTTTTGTTTTTGTTTACTGTGACATATGGCAAATATACAGAAAAGTGCATCAAACATAAATGTACAGCTGGAGGTATTATTAAAAAGAGAACACCTGTAATCAGCAGTCAGGTAAAGAAACAGAACTTTGCCAGAAGCCCTATCCTGTCCTGTCCTGATCACAACCCTTTCCTTCACCCCTAAAGGTAACCACACCCCTGACTTTTATGCTAATAATTTCCTTGCTTTTTAAATTTTTTTAATACTTTCACTACCTAAGTAGGCATTCCTAAACATGAGTTTAGTTTTGCCTGTTTTTGACCTGTATGTAAATGGGGAATTCATACAGGATGTATTACCTGGTTTCTTTTGCCCCACATTTTAAGATTCATTTACATTTTTCACGTGACTCCACTGTTGCTATGGGGTATTCTATCCTATGAATGTGGCACAAGATGTGTATTCAGTTGTTGGATTGTGCTTGGGCTATTGGACATTTCTGACCATTACAAACAATGTCTCTAAGGACAGTCTTGTTCATAAATACACATATCTCCATATGATGTAGCTAGCAGAGAAACTGCTGGGCGATAAGCCTCCCAGAGAGATTTGACAAGACTAGTTGTTAAGTCATTGTAGATGGCCAGAGAAGAAACCAATCTGCTGATTTATGTGGTAACCAGCCTCCAAGATGGCCCGGAGTTATCCCTACTTTCTGATATTCACACTTTTCAGTCGTCCCCTCTCACAGTGTCAGGGATGGTCTGTATAGCCAATAGAATCTGGTGGAAGTGATGGGTCATGATTTCCAAGGCTAGGTCATAAAAGAAATTGTGGCTTCTACCTGGCTTCCTTGGGTCACTCCTTCTGTTGGAAACCAGCTGCCATGTTGTAAGGACATGCAAGTAGCTCTACGGAGAAACCCAGGGAGCAAACAGCTGAGATCTCCAGTCTGTCTGAATGAGCCAACTTAAAAACAGATCCCCCAGCCCCAGTCCAGCCTTCAGATGATGCAGCCCCGGCTGTCATCTTGACTGCAACTTCATGAAAGACCCTGAGCTGCAACCACCCATCTTAGCTGCTTCTGGATTCCCAACTCTCAGAAACTGGGGGATGTCGAATGTTTGTTATTTGAAGCTACTAAGTTTGGGGATAATTTGTTGTGCTGTAATAGCACCTTGGTTTATCCAGACTGGTCGAGGCAGGAGAACAAAGCATTCCTATATGTCAACTGTTCAGAAATGATCTATTGTGTATAGTTAATCTCCCCTCCTAGAATGCATAGAAATTAAAATAGCAGTTACCATCAGACCATGTTTTTTTCTTGCTCCATCTTCCTTCCTCTTTCCTTTTCCTTCCTTCCTCCCTTCCTCTGCCATAAGCCTTCTTCTTCTCAAGTTTCCAGAGATAAGAACAGGTGCTCTGGCATCAGACAGATGGGTTTGAACTCTTGCTTCAGAACTTAAAGGTGGGTGACCTTGGGGAAGTTTCTTTACATCTCTGAGCCTTGGGCTCCATTTTCCTGAGCAGTAAAACAGAGAGAGTTATACCACCACCCTCACTGGAGAGGACAACATAAAAACCCACACAGTGCCTGGAACGGCTGGCACATACTAAACATCCAGTAAGTGTTCACTATCATCTTCTCCTCTCTTTCCCTCAGCTCTGCTCCCCCTACTTCTCCATTCCTCTTCCGTTCCCTCTGCCATCCCCTGTCCTTCTCTCTTCGCCCCTCTGCCTCCTTATTGTCCTCTCTTTTTCACTCCCCGCACTCATTTACTCTTCAACGTCTGTTTCCTCATCTCTCTTGCTTTCTCTCTACTCCCATCTCCTTTTCTTTTTTTAAAATTTTTTAAATTAATTAATTAATTAATTTTTAATTTATTTTCTTAAAAGATTTTATTTATTCATTTGACAGACAGAGATCACAAGTAGGCAGAGAGGCAGGCAGAGAGAGAGGAGGAAGCAGGCTCCCCGCTGAGCAGAGAGCCCGATGCGGGACTTGATCCCAGGACCTGGGATCATGACCCGAGCCGAAGGCAGAGGCTTTAACCGACTGAGCCACCCAGGCACCCCCACATCTCCTTTTCTAGACCTTCTGCCAAGGCACAGGCAGAGCAAGCTTCCCTGTGCCTGGGACTGCCCTACTAGAAGAAATGAAGCATTTCTAACCATAATGACATCCACAAACATGGTGAACCAGCTGTACTGTCAAACAGACCTCCATCAAAAGATGGGGTCCGGGCCCAGGGCGATAAGCATCTGACTGCCAGTCCCAGCATCAGGACAGTAACTCGGCTCTTCTCAGAGAAGGTGCGGGAAGTTGCCTTAAATTGTTGGCATCTCTTTGAAAGACTGTTTCCCTAGCACGACACCAAATTGTAGATAGTTCCTCCTCCTCAAATTTATTTCAACATTTAAGAGATTTGATGAACTGTTATTACATAAGCAATAGTTGCTGAAAGACTTTCACACAAAATAAGCATGAGTAGTGGAAAAGAGTAATGTCCTCCTTCCCCATCCTCCCATTCCCAGTTGGTGTGAAGCCTTCTTTTCTACATTCACGTGGGTGTTGTAGCTTTGTTTTACTTACGTAGATGATGGGCCTACATGCTCCATAGTGTTCTGTGACTTTCTTTTTTCACATATAATATACAGTGGACCTCTGTCCACATCAGAACCTATAGATCTACCTTATTATTTTTTAATATTTTTATGTATTTATTTGAGAGAGAGAGCACACAAGCAGGAGGAGAAGCAGAGGGAGAAGGAGAAGCAGGCAACACATTGAGCAGGGAGCCTGATGCGGAGCTTGATCCCAGGACCCTGGGATCATGACCTGGGCTGAAGGCAGACACTTAACTGACTGAGCCACTAAGTGCCCCTACCTTATTCTTTTATTTTTATTTTTATTTTTATTTTTTTAATTTATTTTTTAAAAAGATTTTATTTATTTATTTGATAGACAGAGATCACAAGTAGGCAGAGAGGCAGGCAGAGAGGGAGGGAAGCAGGCTCCCTGATGAGCAGAGAGCCCCATGTGGGGCTCAATCCCAGGACCCTGAGATCATGACCTGAGCCGAAGGCAGAGGCTTTAACCCACTGAGCCACCCAGGCGCCCCTACCTTATTCTTTTCAATGGCTGCATAGTACCACAATTTGACCATTCTTCTCTTGAAGGACACTTAAATTCTTAACAACTTTTTACTCTTAACAATGCTACCATAAATACCTTTTATATAGGTTGTTGGGTACTATAGAAACATTCCTTCAGAATGGATTTCTAGAATTATTTTTCATGGGTCCGTGACAGATCTCTTATATTTTGAGGTATTGTCAAACTGTAACGAACCTGAAAAGAGGGCAGCTCCTCACGTGAAGGAGTATGGGGAACATACCAGGCTAAGAGACCCTGAAGGCAAAGGCCCTGGGGCAGAAGAGAGATAGACCTTTTCTAGGAACTGAAGGAAGATGGGGTGACTGGATTTAATGAAGAAGAGGAGAGGGGCCTCAGCTGAGGTTAGCGAGATAAGCTTGACAGGGTCAAAGAGGGCCATTGGGGGGATTACATTTATTGTAAATGCTATTTAGAGCCATTGAAGAGTATTAAACAAGAGTGGCTCTATTGATGGAGATCTCTGATTACACAGTGCCTTCAGGCATTCACCTTGAAGTCAAAGCCAATCTTCAGGGTTAGGTCACTCATAGACACAAAGACACACACACACACACACACACACACACACACACACACTCGAAGATACAGGGGGCTACATGGAGTGTTCTGAAGATAACCTGATCGAGCCAAGTTCCCAGTACTTTTCAACTAAATGACTCAGATGATGGCAGTACAAGTTGGTTCTGAGTTGAAGTCATGGGGCCACTAATCCTTTGAGGTTTCATGCTCTAATCAGGCTCAAACAGAGCCTTTGGCTTTAAGATGGTTTGAAGGTACCCTGGGGAGGAGGAGGGAAATTCCAGTGAATCAAGAAAAGGACGAGAACCTGAAGTCGATTGAGTAGATCATGCGGTTCATTGTGGTAAGAAATCCTGGAAAAAAGAACTTGGCAAAAGGAGGAACTCTTCCAAGGCAGATGTCTTGAGAAGGCAGTTCCCAAGAGTCTATGCTGTCCTGAAACCAGAGCATCTTGAGGGAATGACTTTCAAACTTCTTTGCTCATGTACCCTATAAGAGAATTTTGAAAAACCGTGTACTCTTTTATATAATTTTTAAGTTGACATTAAACATTTCTTATTTGTTTAGCTGGAAAAATGGGATTTCAGAATATATATATATATATATATATATATATACACATACATACATACATATACATATACACATACACATACATAGAGTAGGCACTTACAATGAGACTTTAAAATGTAATTATGTCATTTAAATTTATCTACATTCCATATTGATCAGCTGTTTAAAAAATGCATAAACTTGGGGCGCCTGGGTGGCTCAGTGGGTTAAGCCTCTGCCTTCGGCTCAGGTCATGAACCCAGGGTCCTGGGGTCGAGCCCCACATCGGGCTCTCTGCTCAGCAGGGAGCCTGCTTCCTCCTCTCTCTCTCTCTGCCTGCCTCTCCGCCTGCTTGTGATCTCTATCTGTCAAATAAATAAATAAAATCTTAAAAAAAAAAAAAAAAAGATTCTCCAGCCTGGCTGCCTGTGGTCCTATAGATCTTGGGTTTGTAAGTCACCCCACTTGTGTGAATCAGTTCTTGAAAAATAAATCTCTGTTTCTGCCTATACATCTCTCTGTTATCTATCTATCCATCCAACTATCTATCTACCTATATCTATCTCTATATTTGTAACTCTTGAAGGCAACTTGTTAATGAGACCAGATTAAAAATTATTCTGATAAATTGATAATGGTGCATTTTATAATTTTTCCTGGTACCCATGGAAAAGTTCCAAATATACATGCAAAATTTTATTTTTACAGACAAGTTTGGAATGTCTTCCATGAGTGTGATATACAGACAGAGAAATGGACAGTTGAGAGTGATTGTAGCTTAATAATTCATTTCATGGTTGAATATGATTACATCTAATAATGAAATATTTGCAAATGGACCGGTATCATGTCAGTTTTGCTTCAAAACGATGGGGATAAGGAAGTAGGTAAAGGTATATATATAGAGACCTTCCATGAGTTGGAGTTTGCTGAAGTCAGATGATGCGTACATGAGGTTTCACTATATGACTTTTTCTATTTCTAAGTATGCTTGCAATTTTCCCAAATAAAAATTAGGAAGAAGAGAAACAAACTGGTTATATTAATAACTGTGTTGTTGTTGTTGTTGTTGTTGTTGTTTAAATGATTTTATTTATTTATTTTAGAGAGAGAGAGCACAGGGGAAGGAGCAGAGGAGGGAGAGAAGGACAAGCAGAAATCCCACTGAGTGTGGAGCCCAAGCTGGGATTTGATCTCAGGACCTCAAGATCATGACCTGAGCTGAAACTCAAAGTCAGACGCTTAACCTACTGAGCCAGACGGGCACCCCTGTTTATAATTATGTTTATTAATTCTATTATCATTTTAGCTTTTGGGATCTACAGATGATCTACCATAGCTTTGGTAGATCTCTAGTGCCTTCAGACAGATTTCTTCATAGCTTTTTAGTGGAAAGGCTGATCTACAATAACATGAGCTGCTATTGATAGATTTATCCAGCCTTTTTTTTTATGGTTTCTTAATCCTTTTTCACGTTTTCAATGATCTCTTTAATTTCTTTAAACATCCTAAATATATTTATGTTGGCTCTACAGCTTTTTCTGCTGACTCTTGGTCTTAAAACCTTGTTTTGTCATGTGTATTTCAACTGTAAACTCATATTTGTTGGAAGGCTACCAATGGGAATCTTCCGAGGTTTCTGAAGGAGGTACATGCCTTCAGAAAGAATTTACATTATTTTCTGGAGACAACTTGAGACATTGCCAGGTATGGTCCATTTTAGTTTACTTTTTAACTCATGATAGAAAATTTCGAACAGGGGCGCCTGAGTGGAGTCAGTTAAGCATTGGCTCAGGTCATGATCCTAGGGTCCTGGGTTCAAGTCCCACGTCAGGCTTCTTGCTCAGGAGGGAGCCTACTTCTCCCTCTCTGTTCCCCCTGCTTGTGCTCTCTCTCTATCAAATAAATAAATAAGTAAGTAAGAAATTTTCAAAAAGAATAGTATCTAATCCCCAGCTTTGACAATTGTCAGCTCATGGCCAATCTAATTTCATTGATAAACCTCCATCCACATCCCCCTCACATATCATTATGAGTAAATTCCAACATCATATAATTGTGTCCATAAATATTTCACTACATATCTCTAATAGGTAAGTACTTTAAAAGTCCAAAACCACAGTACCATTATCACATGCAAAAAAATGAACAGTAGTTCCTTAATATTAAATATTCAGACAGTATTCAACTGCCAATTATATTATGAAAGTCATATTTTTGTCTCTATATTTATTTGAACCATAATCTAAATAAGGCTTTCACATTGCAGTTGGTTGATATTTATATTAACTTCCTTCATGTATATGTTTTCCCTCCATATTTTTTTTCTTCTTGTAATCCATTCATAGAAAAAAACTGGACTCTTTGTCCAGTAGAGTTTCCCACAGTCTAGTATTTGTTGAAGGCACCCTCTGGTGTATTTGACATGAGTTTTAAAAATTGATTGGATTGAGGTTTATTTTTTCTTTTTGCTATCTCATTTTAAAGATTTTATTTATTTATTTGTCAAAGAGAGAGCACGAGCACACAAGCAGGCAGAAGGAGAAGGAGGGAGCTGAGCAGAGAGCCTAATGTGGAACTCAATACCAGGGTCCTGGGATCTTGACCTGAGCCAAAGGCAGATGCTTAACTGACTGAGCCACCCAGGTGGCCCAACTGCTATCTCATTGTAAGTTAAATGAGAATTTTTTTGATCTTGTAAATAATGTGAAGACAAGCCCATATATGTAGTCACCCAGGCTTTTGACAGTTTTCTGAGGAGACTCTTCAGGGCCTCACCAAGAGTCAGGCTGTGACAAACTCTCCCATACTGCCTTCTCCTGGTGCCAGGTTTTTTCCTCCTAATTCCTCGTTTCCATAAGGTGTGGCCCTTTGCAGGGGTCCAGCTTTAAAAAGCGGTCTCTGATCTCACTCCTCACTCTGGAGACTCTTGTCCAGTTCTCTGCGTGTGGTCTCCGTGCAAAGAGCCTGGGGTGAGCAGGATAGCTTCCACTGGTGATTACCTTGCATTGCTTCTTCTCCCTAGGATTTCCCCTTTTATGTTTGTTTTTCCTTTTTGCAAACTCGCCGTGCACTTGAAAGTGTGGAACTGTTTTGTCCTGGAGGATTTCAGTATTATTGACTCTATTTCCGGAAACCCTGAACTCATACGTAGAAACCAAGTTTGAGAACTAACTACCTTTGAACTATCCCCTAGCTACAAGTTTGGACAGAAGGAATGTTTGAGCAGAAAAGGTGTCTGAGGGAGATCTGCTCCCAGGAATGATGTTAAACCTGAGACCCAACTGGTGAGTAGGAAGGGGGCCTGGACAAGTGGGGAGGAGGTGGTGGTTTGGAATTGGGGAGGAGTGTTCCAACCGGAGGAAGCATGGGCCTGAAGTCTGAGGCACAGAAGGAAGGAACAAAAAACTGGAATGGTGGCAGAGGGCCCAGGATGAGGCAGAGGGAGAGACCTAGTCTATCCAGCCTCACCAGAGAGGCTGGGCTGGAGCACTGAGATTTCTACCACACTGAAGTCATCACTGTGATCTCCCCACCCAGCCTCTCTTATCTTTGCCAAAGTTCCAGGATGTACAAAGGCCTTTCCCCCACCTCTTCAACAGCGGACAGTTAGTTTCACTGCACCAGTCAGGAAATCAAGACTGGAAAACCCAAACTGTCCACAGGCCTCTGGATAACCTTGGATTTAGGCTCCAAGAATATACAATGATTTCGAGCAAGTGGGCCGATCTGAGTGATCAATGCCACACCTTCGGATTTCTTTGCTCAAATGTCCCACCTTCCTTTTCTTGTGTTGTTTGGGAGGCGTTTTCCTTGTCAGGTAAATCCAGCCCCAAAGTAGCTGAGGGAGCTTGGGTGGCTTTCCCTTGGGGGGCAGCTGCCTGGGAAGCCAGCCAAGTTGCCTTTTGGTCTTCTGAGGGGAAGCCAGGGTACAGGTTGGGGCGAGGGGCTGAGGAGGGGAAGGCTCAGCCCTCTTCATGTGCCTGCCAATAGCCTTGCACACCCCTGCCACCAGCCATCTCTTTAGAGTTAAAAATACAAGTTGAACGACTCCATTAAAAATGAAAGACTTGTTGGTTAGCAGCCTTTGAAAGAACTCGTTCGATGATGCCTGAATAATATTTCTCCCTTTTTGGAGAGTTTGTTTGTTTCCTAGGGCTGCTATAACAACGTCCCACAGCCTGGATGACTTAAAACAGCAGAATTGTCTTCTCATAGAGTTCTGGAGGTGAGAAGTCCAACATCTAGACGGTTAGCAGGGTTGGTTCCTTTGGTGTTGGCAGTCATCTTGGGCATCTGCTCATTAGATGAGATGTCCTCACAAAGCATCTCCTTGGGTCTCTGTCCTCACCTGGCCATCTTCTTATAAGGACGTCAGTCATACTGAATTAAGGCCCCACCCTAATGCAGTGTGACCTCGTTTTAGTGTCACTAATTCCATCTGCAGTTACTGTTGGTCCAAATAAAGTCACATTCTGAAGTCCTGGGGGAGAGGACTTCAACATATCTTTTTAGGGGACACAATTCAACTCATGACAGGGTAGGAAAGGATAAGTAAAAGATCTATCATGTCTGTTCATTCCTCTGCAATCTGGCTAGAGGTCAGCTGCTTTTGTTAGCTTCCATCGTCCTCTCGGCCTCCATGTCTGAGGCTACAACAGCTCAACTCTTCAAAAAGGCAAAAGAAATTCTCCAAGTTTTCCTCACTAATGGCCTCACGCAACAGCAAAGTCCAAGGGTCAGCTGTTGGCAGAGGGCTCACTTAGAGATACTTGGACTGGCTCCCCGAGGACTCTGGCAAGAAGTTAGGGTCTGACAAGGTGGAGAGGAGAAAAATCAGACTCTTTGGGGGATTTATTTTGGAGAATGATGTCAGATAAGGATCTCATTTTGTTGTTACAGTGACTATCCATCCACTTATCCCTCAGTTCTTCATTGAGGAACACCTGTAATATGAGGAAACCTCCTCTTGTCACACACTGAAGCTTCATGTATATTTGTGTCTTTCCATCCAGCATTACAATGTGTGTCTGTAGTTCTTCAAGCATCCTTCAGAAAGCGCTGAAGTTCTCTTCCTGTACATCCTGCCTGTTTATTATTTTGTTTATTTTTTTTTTTTGTCTTTTGTTTGTTATTGCTCTTGGTGCTGAAAGGAGACTTTCCTCCATTATATTTACTAATTGCTTACTTCTAAAATAAAAAAGAAGAAAATGACTAATTTTTCTCATGTATGTTTTATTTGTTTGTTTTTTAAAGGTTTTATTTATTTATTTGACAGACACAGATCACAAGTAGGCGGAGGCAGGCAGGGGGTGGGGAAGCAGGCTCCTCACTGAGCAGAGAGCCCGATGTGGGGCTTGATCCCAGAACTCTGGGATCATGACCCGAGCTGAAGGCAGAGGCTTTAACCCACTGAGCCACCCAGGTGCCCCTCACCTGTATGTTTTGTAACAAGCCACTTTGCCAAAGACTCATAAGCCCTAATAATTTTTCAGATGATTCTTTTGTACTTTCCGTTTAGACACTCAAGTGATCTGAAAATAGTGATACTGTTCTCCAAATGTAGTACATTCCTGCCTCAAGGTCTTTGATTTTGTTCTTAATTGTCTGAATTGCCATCATTCACATCTCCTAAAAGCGTTCTCTTCATCAAGACTTAATTTCTTTGTGATACTTCTTTCAACTTCGCTGGAAAAACTAAAGTCCCTCTCCCCGAACTTCCATAAAACTTTGGATATGCCTTTATTACAACCATACTAAACGGCATTATAATTATCTGCTTATAAAACTGCTTTCCCTCAGGACACTCAGAAAAAAAAAAAAAAAGGCATACATTTCTTCTCTAGGCTAAGAGTCAAGTTGGAAAAGTTCTATGTGGATGACAGAGGAATGAAGCCCTTATTCACCTAAGTCTTCCCTCTACTGCACTTTTGGTGGTTGATGCAGACAAGCGACTGAGTGAGCCACGAAGACCCGGTGGAGAGACCAAGGAGCCCAGGAGGCAGGAAGAGCTAGAAGCAGACCTCAGACCTAGGACCGTGGCTTTTCTGCCCAGATGCTGAACTCCAGCAGGGATCTCCTGTCCCCAAGGTTCTCTGCCGGCCGCTCATGTGGGGATTTGATTAACTTGGAAAGGAAATGGGCTGTCTGGTCCGTGTCCTGCGCGGGTCCCAGACCTCAACCCCTGTTCTGCAGCCCAGCCCCGGCCAGCCAGGGTTCATTGCCGGCTCTTGAGCAGACTCCTGCCACCTAGAGGCGGACGGCGGAAGTCCTCCTCTCGCAAACCGGTCCGGGGCTTGAATTCCAGTTCCTTCCGCCGGCGTGCAGACCCTCCCAGGCGGTGCTGGGGTCCGTGGTGGAATCTTCGGTGAGGGGCTGCCTAACCTGAGAGCTCCGGGGTCCCACTTGCTGAGGTAGGAGCGGGGGAGAGGGTTCCCTTCGCTGCTTCCCATTGCGAATTACCACCTCCGCCCGAACGGGGTGAAGGGGAGAAAGGCTCAGCCGGCAGGGACCCGGGCAGCTCCCGCTCTCTGATCCTCCCTCCCACCGCGAAGGCCTCGCCGAGGCCGGGATTGCCAGGCGGGGGTGGGGGGTGGGAAACAAGGCAGCTTTATTTTGCATAATGCCTTCGGACAAACGGCCCCAGATCGGGGCGGAGGAGGCGGCTGTCAGGCCAGGAATGCACACACCTGTACCTGGGAAGGTTCCTTTGAATTCCTGCTGCTCCGCGGTCTCCCGGGGGCTTGGCCGCTGGCGGTGGGTGGGAGCCTGGCAGCCTGTGCCCTGGGGAGGAGCGCTCCACCCAGACCTCCAAGCGGAGCGGCCACCGGGAGAGAGACGATGGCACACAACCGATCTCTAAAGTTCCCCCAAAGCGCCTTCCTCTCATCCCCGGACTCCCTCCCCACTTGCAGTTCCCACCCCTCCCCCACCCCCCACCCGACGGAAGCAAAGCTTTCCGGAAAAAAATAGTTGGGTGACAGACTTCTCAGGGGCTTTCAGGCCAAGAATGGACCACAGAGGGCACACAGGAGGCCCCTTTATCCTGTCAGCCTGAGCCTTGCTCATAGGTTCTCTTGCTTCCAAGTTCTTTATCTGGGGATGAGGAAACCAGAGCCCAGAGCTGTTACATACCCTTCCCAGTTCTCCAGCTGATGGATGCGTTACTTGTTTACTTTTTATAACTTGTTGTGTTGGAATTATTATGATTATTATTTTATTTGAGAGAGCGAGAGAGTGCACAAGCAGCGGGAGAGGCAGAGGGGGAGAGAGAGAGAAGCAGACTCCCTGCTGAGCAGGGAGCCCGACCATGCTGGACTCGATCCCAGGACCCCGGGATCATGACCTGAGCCAAAGGCAGACACTCAACCAACTGAACCACCCAGACGCCCCTCTGTCAGAATTATTTTATAACAGAGCCATGCATGACCTTATCAGATTAGTACCGCTCACAAATCAGTATTTTGAGTATTTTGGAAACCTCACATGCAAGGCCCTCTAATGTGATCAGAGGGAAGTAGTGATGTGCTGACTGCACCTGGCCTAGTGCTCAAGATGGCAGCCTGGGCCCCAACTGCAAGGAGAAATTGCACATTTTCCTTGCTTTGTGCCTGGCCCAGCTGCTGCTCCAGAGAGGGAGATGGTGAGGGACGGCTGTGGACAGGCCAGCCTTCAGCCAGGAGGGAGCCAAAGTAAGAGTGAGATGTAGCATAGAGGATGTAGTTCTACCTGTTGCTTTGCTCTAAAGCCACATAGAAGATCCATCTGAAAAGTTTATCTCTGTGAGGTGAGGGCAAAGGGAGTTTTCTGTATTTTTTCTCCTGGGATAGGGCAAGCGGAGGAGAGAGCGGGCACTCGGGGACCGAGAGTTTTGGGCAGAGCCCAGCACAGTTCAGGAAAAAATGCGAGAAGGGGAAAAACAGGGAGGTCTGCAGGCCCCTTTGGCCCTGAGCCATGTGTCCAGGAAGCAGGGAGGGTGTGTCTCACCTCTGCAAGATCTAAAACAGAGGGAGCCACGGCTGTGTTCTTGAACAAGGGGTGGTACAGAAGGAGAGAATAAATGAAGAGTATCAGCAAAGAGAGGCGGAAAGAGGAGATGGGGTGGCCGTGGACTCTCACCTGACCTCTCATTAGAGGAGCATTTCTTTGAGTCAACCCTGTGCAAGGTGTGGTGAGCAGGTCGGTAACAATGGAGCTGATCATGATGGGTACCAGGAGAGGTTCCCGAGGTGCAGTGGAGGGGGGAGGGTGCGCGTAGACCTCCCTCTAGGGGTGTAAAAGAGCCTGGGCTAGAGGCACCTGGGTGGCTCAGTGGGTTAGGCCTCTGCCTTCGGCTCAGGTCATGATCTCAGGATCCTGGGATCAAGCCCCATATCGGGCCCTCTGCTCAGCGGGGAGCCTGCTTCCCCCTCTCTCTCTGCGTGCTGCTCTGACTACTTGTGATCTCACTCTCTCTGTCAAAGAAATAAATAAAAATCTAAAAAAAAAAAAAAAGAGCCTGGGCTACAGTTCCAGCCCTCAGGCCAGCACAGCTGGGCCTGTGTCTTCCAGCTGGGATAGGATATGATGGATGAGAGATTTCAGCTGGAAAACAATCCTAGATTTTTCTCATCTCTGAAAGACTTCTGAATGAACAGCAATATGACAAACCACAGGAACTCCACGGATGCAAAGAAGTCAGCAAAATGATCACTTTGGTTCCAGACCCGGAGACCCGTCCCTGTGTCTTCTGGACCCAGGTGTGTCCCAGGCTTTACTGCTCTCACAAGGAGCAGGGGGCTGACAGAGGGCTGGGCCTAGCAATCTGAAAATTGTGTTCAAAGCACGTCATAGATTTGAGTACAGTGGTAGGCTGCATTTTCTAAAAATGACCACAACAGTGTTTTCAGTCTCACCCGCCTTCCAGAAGCTTGTCTCTCTCCAATCAAGAGATGCTGACTGTTTCCCCACCCCCACACCCCGCCTTGAACAAGGGCCGGCCTTGGGACTGTCTCATCTGATAAGCAGAAGTGATGATCCCTGATTTCCAAGGCTTCATCATTAGAAGTGATACAGCTGCCATTTGACTTCCTCTCTTGGGACCTGGGAGCTCTGAGCTGGTATTTAAGAAGTTTAGTTATCCTGAAACTACCACCTGAAAAGACTATCTATTCCTGTTCCTATATCTGCATCTCCTCTATCAATATCAAGAGAGATGCTCGTGGAGCCCCACATGTTCCAGTCCCCAGATGTTTGAATCTTTCCTGCCCATGTGCCAGACATGGGAGTGAGTGACCTTCAGATCGCTCCAGCTCGCACCCCTTGGCCTCTCCAGCTGCTGCCAAATGGGGTAGAGATGACCTGTCCCTGCCAAGCCCTGCCTGGACTGCAGACTCGTGAGCAAAAAATGTTATTTTAAGTCACCAAATTTTGGAGTGGCCTGTTGTGCGGTATCAGATAGTTGAAATACACTTGTTTCTTCACCACATGTAATGCCCCGTCAGTAACCATAAGAGGTGTGTATCACCCTCCCTAATTTATAGGCAAGAAAAGCAAGGCTCAGAAGAAATTAGTCACAGGATGTTATGGACTGACTTGTGTCCTCCCCAAATTCATATGTTGAAGCTCTAACCCCCGCCACGTGATGGTATTTGGAGTCAGAGCTTTAGGGAAATAATTAAGGTTAAAGGAGGCTTTATCTGTTAAGACTGGTGTCCTTTTAGGAAGAGGAAGAGACACCAGAAGGTCTCTTGTCATCTTCCCCGGTGTGCACACAGAGGAGAAGCCATATGGAGGAGGACACAGCGAGGAGGTAGTCATCTCAAAGCCGGGAAGAGAAGTTTCACCAGAAACCAACCTCAGTGGCGTCTTGATCTTGGACTTTTGGACTTCTGATCTGCAGAAGTGTGAGGAAATCAGCTTCTGTTGTTTGAGCAATTCAATCTCTGGTATTTTGTTATGGCAGCTGACTAAGGCACGAGAAGATGGTGTGGGCATGATTCATATTGCAATTCTCCGACTCCAATATTTGCAGCCCGCTCACTGCATGGCCTAACTGTCAAAACAAGACTCTGTTCATGAGTAATGGTGATCTGTGGTCTCGATTCCCAAGTCAGGGTCCTATTCTAAGAGTCAGGCAGAACCAGAGCAGGGTAACTTCTAAATCAGGATTCGCCTGATCTGCTGTTAGAGCTCCAATACTGGACCAGGCCTGGGGTCAAGGGCCAGACCTGCCAGCAGACAGTTTCCAGAAGCCAAGGGAGGTGCTCATTTCTGACCTCAGCTGGGACAGTCTTGGGGTAGACCCTAAATGATTTTCCAGACTCGTACTAGATCAGGAAATGGGGATATAACCAGGATTTTTTCTTTCCCTTCTCTCTTTTTCGAAATATTTGTTGAATGTCAGTGATTTGCCAGGTGCTATTCTAGGCATTGGGAATAGAGCAGCATTGGGAATAGAGTAGCAAACAAGCCAGACAAGGGCCCTGATGGCATGGGAACTTACATTCTAATGAATGCAATAAACAGAGAAGTAAATGAGTAGACACTAAAGCAAACCAATGAGCTTCTAATTGTGATAAACGCTGTGAAAGAAATAAACAGCTGATCTGACAGAGAATGTCTTGGCATGTGGGGGGATCCGAAGGGTGAGATTTGAGCTGGAATGTAAAGAGTGAGAAGCAGCCACCATGTAAAGAGTGGCAGGTGAGTGTTCCAGAGGGAAGTACAGGTGCAAAGGCCCTGAGGTAGGACATAGCTAGGCCCATTGGAGAAACAGAGAGAGAGGGAGTTGCTAAGATGATAGTGATGATGTGAGGCATGGTATGAAGGAAAGTTGATGGGGGGAGGCTAGACTTTACAGGCCTTAGAGGCCACAGCAAGAAATTTGATTTTAATAAACTAAAGGTAGAGTTTAGTCACCATGGTGCTGAACAAGGGTAATAAATGCACAGACACCGTGGTTGGTGGAAAGCATGCTCGCCCTCCCTGTGAGGGTCTGGACAGTGTCTGGTGATAAGCCCTTCGTCTCTTTGCCGCCCCGGCCAGGACCCCTCTGCCACTACTGGGGACACAGGGAAGAAATGACCACTCGCTTCCTTCTAAAATTGAATCTCAGGGCACAGGGACCTCAGAGCCCTCCGTGGCCGCTGCTGGGAGTAGGGACTGAGAGCCCAGGAAGAGAATCAAGGGAACGGCAGTGCTGGTTCTCGTGTCCTGGTGCTGTAATACAACAACCTAGGTAGCTTATAACAACACAGATTTATGGGGCGCCTGGGTGGCTCAGTCATTAAGCGTCTGTCTTTGGCTCGGGTCATGATCCCAGGATCCTGGGATCGAGCCCCACAACAGGCTCCCTGCTTAGCGGGAAGCCTGCTTCTTCCTCTCTCACTCCCCCCTGCTTGTGTTCCTGCGCTCTCTCTCTCTCCCTCTGTCAAATAAATAAATAAAATCTTAAAAAACCCACGGATTTGTGATCTTAGGGTTCTGGAGGTCAGAAAGCAGACATGAGTCTGGTTGGGTTGAGATCAAGATATTGGCAGGGCTGAACTCCCTTCTAGAGGCCCCACAGGAAGATTAATTTCCTTGACTTTTCCAACTTCTACATCCCTTGGCCCATGCCTCCCCGCCCCCGCCCCCTTCAACCAGCAATGGCGGGGTAAGTCCTTCTCACACTGTCAGCTCTCTGATTCTTCTGCGGTAACATCTCCCTCTGACCACGGGAAAGGTTCTCCACTTCTAAGGACCCATGTGATGAAATTGGGCTCATGTCTTAGACAGGGATGCTGCGTAAAATACCACAGACCGAGGAGCTTCTGAAGAGCAGAAATTTGTTTCCGGTTCTGGGGGCTGGAAGTCTGAGATCAAGGCCTCCGCACGGCTGCATGCTGGTGAGGGCCCTGTATCCTCAGGTGGCGGAAGAGGTCTCTTTTGTAAGGGGACTGATCCCTGCCCACAAGCACTCTGCCCTATGACCTCATCACCCCAAAGACCCCACTCCTAATACCCTCACCTTGGGGGTTGGATTTCAACATAGGAATTTTGGAGGGACACAAACATTCAGACCTTAGCAGTTTACCTCAGCAATCCCATGTAATCTTCCCCATCTCAAGATCCTTAACTTCATCATATCTGTGAAGTCCCTTTTGTAATGTAAAGTAACAAACTCACAGTTTCCAAAGATGAAAATGCAGACATCTTTCTAGATCACTATTCGGCCTCCTGCAAGGTTCGTTAAGGGCTAAAAGAAGGATAAAAGTGGTTAAGCCTGGGGTTCCTCAGGTGGGCACATCCAGATACTCTATTTAGTAAACCTTGGTGAGCTTTTTGTCTGAAGTTTTTTTTTTTTTTTTTTTAAAGATTTTATTTATTTATTTGAGAGAGAGATCACAGGTAGGCAGAGAGGGGAAAGCAGGCTCCCTGCTGAGCAGAGAGCCTGATGTGGGGCTCGATCCCAGGACCCTGAGATCATGACCTGAGCCGAAGGCAGAGCCTTAACCCACTGAGCCACTGAGGTGCCCCTTGTCTGAAGTTTAATGCTTGTTCAGGGAGACAGAAACGAACACTAAAAACAGTCATCATTTATTAGAAACCCATCATGTACCATCCACCTTCTGTAACTATCATGCTTACTACTTACAAGAGTTTGCATTTGCATTATGAGAAGTGCTTTGCATACGAGATAAGGATGAAAACGACAATACTTGCAGAACTAGCTTTGTAGTGTCTCACTTCAGAAACCCCAACATCAGCCGGCTAGTGCTGACTCTCCAAAGGGTCTGGTTCCCAGGCTCACAGTGACCCTTCTCTGAGCTCAGAGATACCAGGACTCGTTAAGCAATGCTTCTTCTAAGGATTTTGAGTTTCAGCTCCTTGGTGCCCCCCGTCTGTAAATTCCAGGCATTCATATTTTTAACCTCTTTCCTGTGTTCCCTCAGCCCTGGGATTGATAGAAGCTTCCTGTAATTCTTACCCTCTTGATGCCTTGAGGGTTCAGATTTACCCTTTCATTCACCTAGTTAACACATGTATACCTAGGTAACATATTTTAATATTACATTTCCTCTATTTAAATAATGGTGCTATTTCTGTCATCTGGATGGTTCCTGACTGATACAGAAATTGGGTGTGGATATCAGGAGGTAGAAATAAAGTGGGGCCCTTCACTGTTCTATCTAATAACCCACTTGCAGAATTTTTGCTTCCTATCTCCACCATATTGAGCTCTGTTGGTTTTACAGTTTTAATTCTCAAGGGGGGAAAAATGCTTCCACCAAAGGACACATTAGCAATTCCACTGAACTAGCAGATGAAACTGTCACTTGGCCATTTTGGTCCTCTCCTGACAAAGACTCCGCAGATGAGAAAAAGTGTTACTATTCTTTGTGGAGATTAATGGGTGATTGATCTCAATACTAAGAAGGAACGGAGTTGTTGCTGCAACACGGGAGCAGGCAGGACACATCTGGAACCTAAGAGAATCTCTGGGATATCTCTCCACTTCCATGTGCAATGGTAAAAGTCAACGAAAATGTCGACAACCCCCCAAAATGACAAGGACACTGAAGATTCAGACCTTCCGAGAATGAACGTTTGTGTCACTTGGCCAGGTGAAAGGAAACCTAGAAGGGGCTGTGGAGAAGGAAGTTCATAAATGTCAACTACATCTTCACGACCATTTCCAGAAGTAAGACTACCAGAGCTAGATATCTGTGCTGCTTCACTTGCCTGTGTGCGTACAGATTAATGACTTACCCCTTCTCTTTCCTCCTTGACTGATGTAGACCTTTTGGTCTGTTTTTGGAGTAAACCAGGGCTGAATTCCAAGTTTGCCTCTTTTCTATATCCCAGCTCTCACTTTATTTATTTATTTTTTTTTAAAGATTTTATTTACTTATTTGACAGACAGAGATCACAAGTAGGCAGAGAGGCAGGCAGAGAGAGAGGAGGAAGCAGGCTCCCTGCTGAGCAGAGAGCCCGATGTGGGACTCGATCCCAGGACCCTGGGATCATGACCTGAGCCGAAGGCAGAGGCTTTAACCCACTGAGCCACCCAGGTGCCCCTCCAGCTCTCACTTTAGTTAATGTTGTCTGTGGCTTTAAATCTTCCTTATATGCCAGTGACTCCCAAAGTCATATCTCTGGCCCTGGCCCCCACCAGAATTCCAGACATATATTTTCCTATCTACTTGATATTGTCACTTGACAATTTAGTAAGTATCTCAAGCTTAACGTGGCCAAGACAGAACTTGTGATTCTGTGTACTTCCTTCATACCACCTACTCAGCCTGCTTCTCCCTAGGTTTTCTCCTTTGCAGTAAATTACACAACCATCCAGACAGTTCTTCATGTAAAAAAGCATAGACATCTTGATTTCTTTCTTCCCCTTACTCTCTACGTCTAATCCATCAGCAAGGCCTAATAAAGATGTCTCCAGTAAATACTTTAGTCTGTAAAATACAGCCACATCTCACCATGTCCTTCACTACCACTCTGGTCCAAGCCACCACATTCTTCAACCCTGACATCTGCAGTAGTCTTCTAGAAGGTATTCCATGCCTTATTGCATTCTTGTGAATCCCCTGCCCCCCATCCTCTATATGGTAGCCAGAATGATCTTTTAGATACATAACTCAGCTTTTTTTTTTTTTTTTAAGATTTTTATTTTAGGAGCGCCTGGGTGGCTCAGTGGGTTAAAAGCCTCGGCTCGGGTCATAATCTCAGGGTCCTGGAATCGAGTCCCGCATCGGGCTCTCTGCTCAGCAGGGACCCTGCTTCCCTCTCTCTCTCTCTCTCTGCCTGCCTCTCTGCCTACTTGTGATCTCTCTCTGTCAAATAAATAAATAAAAGCTTAAAAAATAAACGAACAAAAAAAGATTTTTATTTTATTTATTTGACAGAGAGAGATCACAAGTAAGCAGAGAGGCAGGCACAGGGGGCAGGGGAAGCAGGCTCCCTGCTGAGCAGAGAGCCCAATGCAGGGCTCCATCCCAGGATCCTGGGATCATGACCTGAGCCAGAGGCAGAGGCTTTAACCCACTGAACGACTGAGGCGCCCCCATAATTCACCTTTAAATCCCTCTAAAGCTTCCCTGACACACACATCGTGAAATGAACATGCTTTATCCCAGTCTACAAAGCCTTACCATATCAAATCCCTGACCATCACTCCGACCCCTCTCATACTGCTTCCTCCCTACCTTTCCTCTTGAGGCTGAGACGTTTGTGAGAGTCCGAGGGCTACATCACAAGGAATAGAGCCTAAACAGGGGGAGCTGCAGAGAGGAAACCCTAATGCTCGGCATCTCCCAAGCTGGTCCCTGGTGGTCTCAGCCACAGTGAACCGACTCTCCGCTACCCATTTCCCCCCTGACCTTCAGTCATCTTGAAGGTGACTGACAGCTCCTGGGGCTCAACCCCCACTCCAGCTCACCTCTGTTCATCCCATAGCACCTTATTACAGACTCAATAGCGGACAAGTCTTTCTATCGATTCCCAGAGAATTACAACACAGAGGAAACAGAGAAGCCGCTTGTCTTTGTCCTTTGTCATGCTCCAGCTCCCCTGACTTCTGACATGAAAGCTTCTGTCAGGGTGGATACACTAACTTCTCTGAGTGTGACTGTAGGTTGTTTTGATTCTGGCTGTTGCAATTTGAAACCTTACCCGAGTTTTCAGCAAAAGATCGGGGTGCAGAAGACAGCCTGTGGGTTTCTTTTTTCTGTCAGGAATTATCCTCTTTGGTAATTGTGGTTGTTCAGGTGAACTTAATAATGAGATAATAACGAGATACATCCGTTTCACTTTGTATTGGAGACACAAGCAAGGAGATCTATGTCGGTTGGTCTGTCAATCAATCAGGAAACATTAGGGAAGTTTAAAAGAAAAAAAAAAAATGGAAATGAATACTCTCCAAGCTCGGCTTTAAAGCCATGGAATCGGAATTTCCTATGCTGAAGAGATTTTTATGTGAAATTGTGATTTAAAAGCTTCATGAGTGAGTCTTTTTTTTTTTTTAAGATGTTATTTATTTATGAGAGAGAGAGAACACACGTGCTTGAGCAGCGGGGAGAGGCAGAGAGAGAGGGAGAAGCAGGCTCCTTATTGAGCAGGTAGCCCAATGTGGGGCTCAATCCTGGGACCCTAGGATCATGACCTGAGCTGAAGGCAGACGCTTAACTGACTGAGCCTAACCTTCATGAGTGATTCTAATGTCTCTAACATCCTGGATAAGATGGGATGCTTTACACGGCTACCTAGGAGTGGTTTAGGGGTTCCCGCCCTCAAAGAAGCCAAGTGGAACCCCAGGTAGAACCAAGAGACTCACATCTCCTATCACATCTCATTTGAAGGTTGAGAAAAAGAGGCCCAGAGGAGTCAGCGTCATCATCCCCAGCTCACACAACTTCCTAGTGTCAAAGCCAGGGCCTCAGCTCAGCGCTCTGAATGAATGGCACAGAAGGAAAGCAGAATTTATCCTGGCACAATGATGCCGTAATCCAAGAGGTTGAACTTCTAACGATAAGGAAAATTCTGAAGGGGAAAAGGGAGGAAACAAATACAGATATTTTGAAGGGAGACCAGTCCTGGGGAAGGTCAGTGAGGGGCAAAGGCAGCAGGCATTCCCTCCTCTCACCCCTGCCACACCCCCTCCCCCCACCTCTGCAGCTCTGATGGATTTTCCCAGTGAAGGAAAACTCTATCCGGCAGGGGTGCTGGAAGAATGGGAAGGTAACATCTGCTGAGGGATAAAAATAGAAAGTATTATTGGGCTTTCTGAGGCTGCTCACTTGAAAGAGGAGAATAAATCATTCCTTCGCCCAGAGCCCTTATCTGTTCTTTGTGCCTTTGACTGTGGGTATGTAGCAGGTGGGGATCGAGAAGGTGAGGAAATTTTTCCTCAGTGGAAATCCCCTCTTGGTCAGGCATCCATTTGAGGGAGATGGGGGTTGTATCCACAGTGGCTGTGTGGGGAGGAACATCCCCACAGAATAACGGAGAAACAGACATGAATGACACACAGGGAGAGGGCAAAGCAGAGGGACACTGACTGACACGATGAGAGAAACAGGAAGGTCCTATAGGGAGGGGAGGAGTAGGAAGAAGAAGAAGAGAATGGGGTGGGACCTGTTCTACTCCAAGTCCAATTTACATGCCTCTCTGATATTTTTGCAGCTCTCTGGGCTTCTAGACACATCTCTGGCACACTGCTTCCACATCTCCCGGGCCTTAGCTCCTTTTGGTGTCCGGTGCTTAATGATGAGCTTTCTCCCAGGGTTGAGAATTTGGTTACAGATCGAAAGGCGGAGGCAGGTGACCTCTGCTAGCCCCTTGGTTGTCTATGCATAACCAGGGGGGACCCCAAAGATGCTTTTGTGCCTTGACTTCTCCCCCCCGCTAGAAACTGGCGTTCTTACTCACCTTTGACTCGCAGCCCTGTCCCGCTGCTGCAGCGGGGCTGATGAGATTTTCCTTTAATGTGCATCCCCTCTTAGTCAGCACAAAGGCCTCTATTCTGTTCAACCGATATCCTGGCCTCTCCCTACAGTCAACATTTCTTTAGCCTTAATCCCTTAAAACCCCCTTAAACAACTCAAAAGCAATAAAGAGATAGTTCTTGGTTACATTTCTCCCTTTTGCTTTGTTCTTCCTAAACCTGTTCTCAGATTGCAGGCCAGAAGGTCTTTGTGTGAATGTTGACTCATCTCGTTCTAATGAGATCACCGACAGCATCGACTGGGCGGCTGGCTGCTCCTGGGCTGGGTGTTGGGTAACAGAGCCGTCTGGCGATGGGACAGACTTCCTGGAGGAGAAGCGAAGGAGGGGAACCTTCTGTGCCTGGGACTTTGCAACATCCGTAACTCCCAGGGCCCTAAGCTTGTGGTCTTTGGGTCCTGCAAGACTGTGAGTCCCCAAGTGACTGGATTTCTTCTGTCCATCCCTACAGTCCCCAAACACCTACAGCCTGTAATGAGACTGGTAATCTGTCTCCCATCTGGGGTTTATGTTAGCCACAGGTGGAAATATGCATGGTCCTCATTAAACTATTAACTTTTTTTTTTAAAGATTTTATTTATTTATTCGGCAGAGACAGAGATCACAAGTAGGCAGAGAGGCAGAGAGAGAGAGGAGGAAGCAGGCTTCCTGCTGAGCAGAGAGCCCGATGCAGGGCTCGATCCCAGGACCCTGGGATCATGACCTGAGCCGAAGGCAGAGGCTTTAACCCACTGAGCCACCCAGGAGCCCCTAAACTATTAACTTTAATTTGGTTTCTTAGCATGAAGGTGTTTGATAGAAATTAGCTAGGAAGGATAGATTTTTTAAAAATATTTAATTTATTTATTTGAGAGAGAGAGAGAGCGAGCGCTAGCACGAGTTGGGGGGAGGGGCAGAGGGCTAAGCAGACTCCCTGCTGAGTGGGGAGCAGGAGGGGAGGCTTGATCCCAGGACCCCAAGATCATGATCCAAGCCAAGGTCAGCCACTTAACTGACTGAGTCATCCAGGTGCCCCGGAGAGATAGATTTTAATAAAGAAAATAAGTATCTGGACTATAGCTGCGGAGGACAAGCCTTGGCCAGGTGAAGAAATAGAAAATCCAGAGTGCAGTCTATGGGAACCTGGGGAAGGGCACCTGCGAGCACATGGTAAAAATTTGGACAAAGCCTCCTGCTTCTTGGAACCTGAGGACCTCATCTGTAGAACAAGGAAAATAGAATATTGCTGGGTTATGTGATAGGGGCAGGTAAAGACAAAAAAACAAGTAGATAGAATGGACCAATATGTTGACTATTAAGTAGTAATCAGTAGGCCAGATCGTGAAGCAGACTATGGAGGAAGTGTTAGTGGCTGGATGCTATGTGCACAATTAAATTAACTGTAATCATTTGGCATCGAGCTAAGCAGTGTGGGGCCAGGGAGGGAGGCAGGAGTGAGGTGGTGGTAAAGGGGAAGGGCAAAATTCTACCCTAACCAAACAATTAAAAGTAATATTGTTAATATATATATATATATTGTAATAGAACATATACATATATATACGCATTTACAGGCACATATGTATGTTCATATGTATGTGTGTATTTATTTATTTATTTATTTATTTATTTATATTTATCTATGGAAGGGGGTGAATGGATAAAAGGGACTAGGTGAAGGAGGTGCATAGAAAGATGTGGGCTTGAAAAAAATAAATGTCCAAAATAAGATGAGGCTTTGTGTATTAGCCTGTGTCTCAGGTAGCATCGATCTGGACAACATTGATCTCCCAGTCTACAAACATAATACATCTGTCCATTGACTTAGGTCTGCTTTAATTTCTTTTTGCAAGATTCTGTCTGTAGCCTTCAGTATACAGATCTTGCGTATCTCCATTATATTTATTTCTTGAACATTTTTAATTTTTTAAAAAATATTTTACTTATTTATTTGGCAGAGAGAGAAATCACAAGTAGACAGAGAGGCAGGCATAGAGAAAGGGAGAAACAAAGCAGGCTCCCTGCTGAGCAGAGAGCCCGATGCGGGTCTCAATCCCAGGACCCTGAGATCGTGACCTGAGCTGAAGGCAGAGGCTTAACCCACTGAGCCACCCAGGTGCCCCATATTTTTAGTTTCTTCATTGCAGTTTGTGTAGTGTCATTTAATGGAGTTAGGTTCATTTTCTAAGTGTTCATTGCTATAATGCAAAAATGCAAGGGATTTTTGTATATTCATGTGGTACTGTACAATCTTGCCAAGTTATTAGTTTTCCTAGCCTATACATAGATGCCTCAGGAATTTTTAATTTATTTTTAAGTTTAATTCCCCTCCAGAGGCAATTTGGCAATGTCTGGAATTTTAACTGTTACAACTGGAGGGGTACAAGTGGCATCTGGGAGGGAGATCCAGGGATGCTGCTAAGCACAGAATGGCCATGCACAACAAGGAATTTTCCAGCCTAAGGTAGAGAAGCCCTGATATAAAAGTATGTTGATTTTTTTTTTAAAGTATGTTGTTTCATTTCCCAAAATAGGGTTTTTTTTTCCCTAGTCATCTTACTGCTACTGATTTCTAATTTAATTCCATTGTGGTCAAAGGAAATACTTGATATGATTTAATTTTTAGATTTTACTGAGACGGGTTGTATGGCTCAACGTGTGGTCTATTCTGGTGAACATACCATGTGCACTTGAAAAGAATATATGTTCTGACTTGGTGGGTGTGATGTTTTATTGATATCAGTTAGGTCAAGGGGGTTGATAGTGTTGCCCATTTTGTCTGTGCATTTGTTGGTTTTATTTTATCTGATCTATTCATTGCTGAGAGAGATGTCTTAACACCTCCAAATATGAGAATGGGATTGTCTTATTCTCTCTTTAATTTTGGTTAATTTTACTTCATGTATTTTGAAGTTCTGTAATTAGGTCTACACACGTTTATGACCATTAAGTCTTCCTAATGAATTGATTTTTTTTAAATTTTGAAATATTCCTCTTCATCCCATAGTACTTTGTCTTGAAATGTTTCTTACCTGATATTATAGCCACTTCAGCTATATTCTGCTTCCTGTTTGAATGGCATAAACTTCCTCCACCATTTATTTTCAGCCTCTGTGTGTCTTCTAAAGAAAACGTGTAGTCATTGTCTTAGTCAACTTGGGCTGCCCTAACCAAATACCATAGACTGGATGGCTTAAACCATAGACATTTACTTTCTCATAGTCCTGAAGGCTGAGAATGCCAAGATCAAGGTGTTGGCCAGTCAGTTGCTGGTGAGGACTTTCTTCCTGTCTAGTAGGTGGCCATCCTCTTGCTGTATTCTCACATGATGGAGAAGAGAGAGAACAAATTCTCCAGTCTTCTCTGATCAGAATACTAATCTTTTCAGATCAGGATTCCACCCTTATGACCTTATTTAACCTTGATTAATTTATTATTCCAAATAGAGCCACACTCTGTGGGGTTAGAGCTTCAACATATGAATTTGGGTTGGGGGGCACAGCTGAGTCCACGGCGGTTGGGTCTTGTATTTTTTTATTCTTTTGATAATTCCTGCTCTTTAAGAAGTTCAGTTCATTGACCTTTAATGTAATGATTGATATCTCATTTTATAATTTGTTTTCTCTATCTCTCTGCTTTTTTTTCTTTTCCTCTTTTCTTGTTCCTCTTTTTTTTTCATTACTTGAATATATTTTAGAATTCCAGTTTAACCTTTTTTCTTTTTAAGATTTTGTTTATTTGACAGAGAGATAGTGAGAGCCAGAGAGCACAAACAGGGCAAATGGCAGAGGGAGAGGGAGAAGCAGGCTCCCCGCTGAGCAGGAAGCCCAATGCGGGCCTCAATCCCAGGACCCTGGGATCATGACCTGAGCCCAAAGGCAGACACTTAACTGACTGAGCCAGCTGGGCACCCCTTCTTCCTGTTTTTTAAGTTCTACTTCTCTGCACTGTTTTTAATGGTTGTTCTGGGATCATAATACACATTTTTATCTTTTCAACAACCACTTGTAGCTATTGATTTTTTACTTCCTGAAAAAAACAGAAACCTTGTAACCATATATGTCTCTTACCTCCTTCCTTTAAGTTATAGCTGTCATATGCCCTATATCTATACAGGTTATAAATCCCACCAAAAATGTTATGAGTTTTGCTTTCGATGCTCATGTGTATAAAGAAATGAAGAGAAAACAAAACAAAACAAAACAAAATCAGTCTTTTAATTTACCCAGATATGTACCTTTTCCAATGCTCTCTATTCATTTCTAAAGATGTTTGTTTACATCTGGTAATATTTTCATTCAGCATGAAGAAATTCCTTACTATTTTTTGCGGTGAGAGTCTACTGGCAAAGAAGTCTGTATTTTACCTGCATTCTTGAAGGATATTTTTGCTAGATATAAAAATTCTGGTTTGGTAGTTTTTCCTGTAAAATGGCTCTTGGATCTTTATCTTTGGGTCCACTTCTAGGGGAACTCAAACTAAGACGGAAGTTGTAGTTGAAGAACATTGTCTATAATTCTTGCTACACAAAGTATAGTCTGCAGACCGGTAGCATCAGACATCACTTGGGGACTTAATAAAAGAGCAGAATCTCAGGCATCATCACTGGAATTATAATCTCCATTATAACAAGATCTTTGGGTATACCTGCAGCTCAGTCAGTTAAGTACCTGCTTTGGGCTCAGGTCATGATCCCAGGGTCCTGGGATGGGGCTCCTTGTTCAGCAGAGAGTCTGCTTCTCCCTCTGCCTGCCGCTTGCACTGCTTGCTCACTCTCTCTCTGACAAATAAATAAATAAAATCTTAAAGCAACAACAACGACAAGATCTTTGGATGATTTGTGTACCTTTTAGTTTGAAAAGCAGTGGTCTATATGCTAACTATTCTTTCACATTTGCTGAGACTTCCTTCATGGCTACATGACATGTTTTTTTTAAAGACTTTATTTATTCATTTCAAAGAGGGATAGAGACTATGAGCAAGGCGAGGAGCAGAGAGGGACAAGAAGACTCCATGCTGAGTGTGGAGCCCAATGTGGGGCTTGGTTTTACTACCCTAAGATTATGACCTAAGCCAAAACCAAGAGTCTGATGCTTAACCGACCGAGACACCCAGGCGCCCCACATCCATTCCTTTCAAGGTTGCTTGTCCTGTTTGTTCATCTTGATCTTTCTGTTTTATATTGTTGGAGAATAATATGATTTTCCAACAATGAAGAGATCACCAGAGACTAGTAAGGTCTCTGGTGATCCTTGGTTGTCCATTCATATTTCTAAATGAAAGATCCTTGCTAAGTGTTTGTAGCTATGACAAGTTCTCCTGCCAATATTCAAGTCTGTTTCCCTAGCAGACCTCACCCTTGAATGGGACGCTGAGCAGATAACGCCTACAGAGCATGTGCCTGGGGAGCAGCAGGCTGGCAGACCACCAGGAGTCCTCAGAATTGTCAAAGGAGAAGGTTTCCTGAAGCAGGAGAAACACTTCAGTGTATTTCATTGCAGGGGGAGCGGGGAAGGGAGACTTCAGTATCTCTCAGCTTCTGTTCACCCATCATGGATGTGCAGAGTTACTAGGCTTTGCTTTGCTTCTTCGGGCTCTAATACCGTGTCCCAGAGCTTCCCTCAGCAGATCCTCCAGTTCATTCGAGAGCAGTGCTCAGCTCTTGTGGATGATGCCTTCCTCCACTGCTCTGAGAAGGAGAAGATGCTGCACTGGGGATCTTTTTATAGTTATTCCCGTGATCGCCTCTGGACATCCCACCTGGTCTCTGCACTTTGAGAGGAAGAGTCGGAGTTTCCTTAGCGACCTTCCGAAGGGGAATTCTTCACTGTATCTGCCTCAGATGAGCTTTGTCCATGAACCTGATTGCATCTGTTTTCCAATTTCCGCCAACCTCTTTTAAATTTTTGTGTTGATGGCACCATGTCTTATTTTCCAGACCTGTTCTAAATTTATTATTTGAAAATTATGCAGCCCATTATTTCACTTAAATGCATACCTTCAACTCATCATGTTGAACTAGATGTTTTATTACTTTCTAAGTCTTGATTTGTAGATTTCTACTGAATTTACTCTTACAGGAAATTGTTCATTCCATTTCTCTACCTCAATAAAACATAACTCTTTATTTAAAGAACTATTTTGATAAGGAATAACATGGAGGACATGGGGAGATGGAGAGGAGAAGTGAGTTTGGGGAAATCGGAGGGGGAGACGAACCATGAGAGACTGTGGACTCTGAGAAACAGAGGGTTTTGGAGGGGATAGGGGTGGGGTTGGGTGAGCCTGGTGGTGGGTATTATGGAGGACACGTATTGCATGGAGCACTGGGTGTGGTGCATAAACAATGAATTCTGGAACACTGAAAATAAATTTTAAAAAAAGAACTATTTTGATAACCCAATCAAATTATGTTACAACCCTAGTTAAAAAGAAGATTCCTTTAGAACAGTGGAAGAAAAAAGAAACATCCAAGTTCTCATTTTAATTAACTGGAATAATTATTCCTATTAAGAAACTTGATTTTGAATATTCTGTTGTAATTCAATTAGTCATATGTTCTTCCTCATCTTCCAGTACTTTACTATTTGAATTGTAACGATTCTTTTTTTTTTTTTTTGCTTTTCTCATCTAATAAGAATAAATACTTTAATTTCCTTTTCCATCACTTTCTCTACCTTATGACACCTATGAAACCTTACAAATTTTCCTAAATTACAATGTCCCTGATAACTTAGCTTAGCAGAAGAGATACCAATCTGACTTTTGTATTCCATTGTTAGAGTTAATGAAAATTGAAATTTATATCTAATAGCTATACCTTTTAAAAGCTAATCAATTCTTTAGAAATTTTCTTTAAAAACTTCAGTTCCGGGCACCTGGGTGGCTCAGTGGGTTAAGCGTCTGCCTTTGGCTTAGGTCATGATCCTGGGGTCCTGGGATCCAGCCTGCTTCTCCCTCTCCCTCTCCCTCTGCTGCTCCCCCTGCTTGTGCTCTTTTGCACATGCTGATCTCTCTCATGCTCTCTCAAATAAATAAATAAATAGAATCTTTTTTTTTTTTTTAAACTTCAATTCACCAGCTTATTTCTGCCTTCTGTTAAAAGATCACATTCTTTTAGCTAGAACACAAACTTTGGGGGCAGGCAAATCTACCTGTTTTAGTGGAAAATTTGAGTTTGACAGGAAGACACTCCAATGTAGACAGGTAGAAATACAGATGTTTCTCAAGGTGCACATGGCACCCAGGGCTGCCCACGGTGAGTCATCTTAAAAAACAGAAACGGCGGGGGGGGGGGCGCCTGGATGGTTCAGTGGGTTAAGCCTCTGCCTTCCGCTTGTTCATGGCCTCAGGGTCCTGGGATCAAGTCCCTAATCAGGCTCTCTGCTCATTGGAGGGACTGCCTCCCCGCCCCCTCCCCGCCCCCCCCCCCCGCCTCTCTGCCTGAGGCCAAAAGGTCTCTCTCCCTGTATCAAATAAATAAATAAAATATTTAAAAAACAAAACAAACCCCCAAAAAACAGAACCTGGGGATTGTGGGCTCTGAGGCTGAGGTTCCTGGGGAGCTATCGATGTTAGTTCCTTCCTCCGCACAGGAGACTGCGCTGGTCGTGCCACACAGAACAAATGTTTATTATCTGCATTATTTCCCCCAGATTATTCAGTGTCCTCTCATGAGATGCTATAAGGCAGAACAAGACCTATTCTACTTTTTCTCTTGGCCTGGTATATAGATCTCTGTGTTCAGGGAGAGACAAGAGAGAGATTATCTTCTCAGACACCCAGGAGAGGGAGGGGTAGCGTGGATGCCTGTCCCAAGCCACCTTTTCTTCTTACTGTAATGTAATTAAAAACAAACAGCATCCTAACCTCTCTGCTGAGGGAATGGGGCTGCTGTTTACAGATAAACAGAGACCTGCTGCCTGTTAGGATCCCAGGAACGAAATTCAGTCAGAAGATTGAAAACACAATTGTGTTTACAGATCAGCAGCGACATGCCAATGTCATGTTGGTGGCAGAAGGCAAAGGTCATGTTTACTGCAAGCAGAGGTGCCGGGAGCTGCCACGGGGGCTGCCGGCGGGGGATCTTGAGCTCCGGAGTGCGGCTGCGGCTGGGAATCCGCACTTGCCTGACGCGGAGAGCCGCCAACCTCCGACCGCGCGGGGAGGGATCCCAGAGATGAGGTCCCCAGAGGGTCGCGCAGGCGCCGGCGCAGCATCCTTCCGCGGCTGGAACAGGCCACCGTGGCCCTGTGCGCTCGCTCTGATTTTTTTCCAGTCCTCAGAAAATTTGTGTCTGGCCGGGGATAGCTTTCTTCCATAAAACGAAGCCACAGCAGCCTGGGGCCCCAAATAGCCTTAGGAAAGCGTCCGTCCAATGAACATATTACTGTGCCGGCTGCAAGACAAAAGCTCCCTCCCCCAAAGACGCGTTCCCACTGTCGGCTGGGTCAGTCCCTTTAAAGGCCAAGGGCACAGTGATTCTGAGAGCCTATTCTGCAGTCAGAGACACCTGACGCTCTTCTGGCTCTGCCTCCCACTTTCGGTATGACCTTGAGCCATTATTTAAGCTCTCATGGCCAGAGTTTCATTATCTGTAAAATAAAAATAAAATTGCTTGTCTCTTAGGATTAGGAAGAGGATTAACAGAAATCATAGAGGAGACTGCTTTCCACATTTCCTGGTGTAAGCCCTCGATAAAGGGGAGCTGTTGTAACCAGGAAATTTGGGGGAGGAGCCTTGCATCTAGGAGAATTAGGGATATGTTGCTGATTCATAAGGAGTTCCCATAGCTCAGGAAAATAATCCAGTGGATCTGTGCTTTGTCTTCTCAGCTGGAGGGTTACACAAAACTGCAGCATCAAGGTTGGAAAGGAAGGGAACCAACTCATCCCAATTTGATTCTGGGACCACCTCTCCTGGAAAACTCCTTGATTCCAGGCAAACCTGGATGGTTGGTCACTCTAGAGGCCAACCGGAATTTGACTGGGGAATGAATGATTCGAAGGAAAGTGCCTCATGGAACATTTGCTCCTAGGCTGCCCCACTGTGATTTCCAGCCCAGACTTTTGGGGAAAGAGGCCTAACAAGGGATAATGGTCCTTGGCTTCATTTCTCATCAATGGCTTTAATTGGAGCTGGGGTTATCTGGCAGGGCAACTTCCACCCAGCCTGCTGGGCAAATCCCCTCCCCACTGGGCCCAGTCATCAGGCAGATTTGTGTGGGGTGGCAGGGACACGGCTTTCCTTTGCTCTTCTCCAGGGAGAAGCCACACGGGAATGTTTAGGTGATGTTGCTGGCCATCAGTACTCCGGGGCAAGCCTATAGGACCAAGCAGGGTCTCCGATAACCCCAGTCCAGCTGGGTAGTGAGCAGCTGTTGCCCTCCACCCTGGAGCTCACATCTGTGGCCCTTTTGGGACTTGTCCTCAGCATCAGGAAGAAGCTAGAACTCAGACTTCAGAAACCAGCTAGCTTTTTTTTTTTTTTTTAAGATTTTATTTATTTATTTGACAGAGAGAGATCACAAGTAGACTGAGAGGCAGGCAGAGAGAGGGAAGCAGGCTCCCCGCCGAGCAGAGAGCCCGATGCGGGACTCAATCCCAGGACCTTGAGATCATGACCTGAGCCGAAGGCAGCGGCTTAACCCACTGAGCCACCCAGGCGCCCAGAAACCAGCTAGCTTAATGCATCCAGGCCAAGTGCTACGGCCTGTGATTTCCAACTTGCTGTTAGACATTTGGGGGTAACACTACAGCCTGTCCTGATTGGGAGGAGCCACAGGTCAGCATCCCCAGGATCCTCCAGTCCTTCCAACTTCCTTCCCTGAGCTCTAGGCAGGAGTAAAGAGTACTGATTAGTATCAGTATTGAGGAGCATTCGATATAAATGTTTTAATTGAAAGATGTGGTTTAGGAGTTGTAATACTTAATTTTAGGCTATTGATTTACATGAGCATACTATTTCTACCATACACATTGCATAACAATACATAAGCTTGCTGTTCAAGGAGGCAAATGCTGTCTGAGTATAGGAATGTGTCCGTTTCCTATTGTTGCTTTAACTTAGTGCCTTTAAACAACACAAATTTATTATCTCACAGTTCTGGAAGTTAGAAGTCCAAAATAGCTCACTCACCTTTTCCCCTCCCTCCAACCCTAGACAACCACTAAAATGTTTTCTGTCCCTATGGATTTGTCTCTCCTGGACATTGCATATAAATGAAATCATACAATATGTGGCCTTTAGTAAATGACTCCTTTCACTTAGCATAATGTTTCCATAGTTCACCCATGTTGGAGCATGAATGAACCCTTCATTCTTTTTTGTGGCTGAAAAATATTCCACTGTATGGCCATACCGTATTTTGTTTTATCCATTCATCAGCTGATGAACATTTAGGTTGCTTCTACTTGTTTGCTGTTATGAACAACGCTACCATGAACACTTTGTGTACAAATTGTATGTGAACATAATTTTCATTTCCCTTGGCTATACATCTAGGAGTAGAATTGCTGGTCATAAGGTATGTCTATGTTTAACATTTTGGGAGCTGCCAAATGTTTTCCAAAGTGATTCTACCATTTCGATTTTTCACCAGGAAAGAATGAGAATTCCTCTTTCTCTGCATCTTTGATAGAAATTGATATTTTCAGATCTATGGATTTTAGACACTCTGAAAGATATATAGTAACATCTCATTTTTGCCCTAATTTGCATTTCCATTATGACAATGATGTTGATATCTTTTCTTATGCTTATTTTCCATAGGCACTTTTTTTTTTTTTTTAAGTAGGCTTCACACCCAGCATGGAGTCCAATGTGGGACTGGAACTCATGACCCAGAGATCAAGACCTGACCTGAGCTGAATCAAGTGTCAGGACTCAGATGCTCAGCCCACTGAGCCACCTGGGTGTCCCTGCACATCTTCTTTAATGCAGTGTCTGTTTAGATCTCTTGCTTAATTTTAATTGGGGTGTTCATTTCTTATTGTTGAGTTTTAATGGTTCTTTGTATATTTTGCATACAAGTCTTTATCAGATATGTGATGCCCAACCAAATGATAATTTAAATATTTTATTTGATTATTTTTTTAAAGATTTTATTTATTTATTTGACAGAGAGAGAGAGAGAGAAACAGTAGTGAGAGAGGGAACACAGCAGGGGGAGTGGGAGAGGGAGAAGCAGGCTTCCCGCTGAGTAAGGAGCCCGATGTGGAAATCGATCCCAGGACCCTGGGATCATGACCTGAGCTGAAGGCAGATGCTTAATGACTGAGCCACCCAGGCACCCCTAAATATTTTATTTTTAAGTAATCTCTATACCCAGTCCAGGGCTTGAACTCCCAGCCCTGAGATCAAGAGTCACATGCTCCAACCAGGTGCCCCTAACCAAAAAAACAAAATTAAAAATGCATTTAAGCCAAGAGAGGAAGGTGAAAAAGGTGGGGAGAGCATGGTTTCTGGAGCTGGTAATCCTGAACTCAGCTTCTAGTTCTGCTCTTGTTGGTGATATGACCTCTTGGAGTCTCAGTTTTTCCCTCTAAAGATTAAAGTACATCTATCTCTGAAGGTGTTTAAGATGATTACTGAAAATTGCTGGGGCTTAGTGAACATTCACTGAATGGTAGTTTTAATTGACTTATCTAGGTTCACTTGGTCAGCAAATCGTGGAACCAGAAGGCAGGGTAGGGGTTTCTGCTTACAAAACCTGTGCCTTTCCCATACTGCCCACTAGAGGGCAGCATTCGAAGCCCGGCCGGCCTGGGCACCAATTTTACCTGTGCTGCCTGCTATCTGGGTGACGTTGGAAACACGACTACTCTCTGAGCATCGGTTTTCTCATCTGTGAGGTTAGATGAACGAATGTATTTTTAAAAGGAGTCTAGTACTGTTTCGGGAACATAGTAGATGGTATATATTTCATTTATATACACTTTGAAAAGATACATCATGGTGCATTGGGAAGACACTGAACTAAGGGTCAGAAGTCCTAGGCTCTTGTTCTTTCTTGGCTTCACCTTGCTCTGTGACCTTGAACAAGTCTTGACCTCCCAGGACTTTGAAGGCTTCATCTTGATGAACGCATTAAAACAACAAGGGAGAAGGGGGACTTTTAAAACACCAATAAAAATTATGAAATAGATATGTGAATGGTAGACACCAAGATCAAGAGAGCAGATGCTTCTGGGGAGGAAGGGAAGGGAAAGGGAATGCAGAAGGACACACAGAGGTTCAACTGCGTTGATGACACTTTATTTCTTAAAGAAAATTTGAGGGGCGCCTGGGTGGCTCAGTGGGTTGAGCCTCTGCCTTTGGCTCTGGTCATGATCTCAGGGTCCTGGGATGTTGCTGGGATGGAGCCCAGCAACAGGCTTTCTGCTCGCCAGGGAACCTGCTTCCCCCACCCTCCTGCCTGCCTCTCTGACTACTTGTGATTTCTCTCTCTGTCAAATAAATAAATAAAAATCTTGAAAAAAAATTTTTAAAAAAATGTTGCAGTTAAAAAAAAGAAAATTTGACATAAATATGGCACAGATTGCTTGACTTTCATAAAGTCAAGCACCTGGTAGAGTGTGGTGGACATAATTCTCTATGCTTTTTATTTATTTCTATTTTATTTATTTATTTATTGAAAGTCAATTTTTAAAATTTTTAAAAATTTTTTTAAAGATGTTATTTATTTGTTAGAGAGAGAGAGAGAGAGAGCACA
This sequence comes from Martes martes, assembly GCF_963455335.1. NCBI lineage: Eukaryota > Metazoa > Chordata > Mammalia > Carnivora > Mustelidae > Martes > Martes martes. Next base: position 100,635,760 of record NC_137896.1, on the reverse strand, counting down.
AGCAGGGGGAGGGGTAGAGGGAAAAGCAGACTCCCCACTGAGCAGGGAGCAGGATGTGGGACTCGATCCCAGGACCCTGGGATCATGACCTGAGCCAAAGGCAGACACTTAACCAATGGAGCCACCAAGGTGTCCCTCTCTGTGCTTTTTTTTTTTTTAAGATTTTATTTTTTTATTTGACAGACAGATCACAAGCAGGCAGAGAAGCAGGTAGAGAGAGAGAGAGAGGAGGAAGCAGGCTCCCCAATCAGCAGAGAGCCCAATGCAGGGCCCTATCCCAGGACCCTGGGATCATGACCTGAGCCACTTTAACCCACTGAGCCACCCAGGTGCCCCCCTCTCTGTGCTTTTTAAAGGGAGGAAAGAATCTGGTGAAAAGGAGATATGGTTCATCTTTTACTGGGCCTCATTTCTAAATTAAACTTTTTCACAGTATGTATGTGCAGGAAAAAACATAGTATATACAGAGTTCCGTACTATCTGCGGTTTCAGGCATCAGGGTCTTGGAACATATCCTCCATGGAAAAAGGGGGCTACAGTGTTTCTAAGGGAGAGACAAGATTTCCAGACCTACAGGAGGAATCGTGTGGGAGGGGACGAGGAGTCAAAGATAGCTCCAAGACCGTGGAACTGGGCAGCTGACCTCTTATTAACCAGAAGATAATAAGTGCCTATTGTGTAGACCACCGTGTTTGTGATAATTTGTTGCAGCAGCAAGAGACAACGAACCACCCCTCCCACATGAAGGGGGAAGAGAAGAGGAAGCAGCTGGGGGGGGGGGCAGCCGGTGGGGTGAGAAGAAAACAAAGAACAGGGTGTCCCGGGAGCCAAGGAGGAGGCAGCGGGAGGCTGGGTCGTATATCGCTCAAGGTCACACAGGATGAGGATGGAGATTCCACCATCAGTGTTAGGAACGTGAGGGGTGATTCTCTGAAGAGTCTTCTGCCGGGAGGAACAAAGAAACGGGATGGTCCTTAAGGGATGTTTGCAGTTGCTGGGGTTGTTTAAAACGGGAGAAGGAACAGTGTGTTTGTAAACTGATCGGAGTAATCTGGAGAAAGGGAGAAACGCAGAGGGCAGAGACCTGCTGGGGGAACAGGGCAGCAGCTGGTGCGGTTAAAATCTGATTTCCAGGACAGGGCATGGCGACTGGGGGGAAAGCAGGACACCGCGGCTGTCGTGCCTGGTAGCTGGGTGGTCATGGAGGCCAGAATCTTTGACCTTCTTTTCTGCTTGCCCCATTTTCTCGGTGAGGCAGAGAGGGGGCAGAGGACTAGGAGATTTGCAGAGAAAGACGCAGGATGAGCCTGTAGGAGAGTGGGAGCATGAATGGACTTGGGAAGAAGACCAGTATGATTGCCAGGCAGCCTCCAAGACCCACTTCGGCGTCAAGTGTCTCCAAAGGGCAAGCGAGGAAATAGAAATCATAACCAAAGTGGATCTGCCAAGTGCAGGTTTCTTCTGACGCTAACGATCTAATTCCCAGCCCACATTTGCCTGAAACAGAGGCTCTCCGCACTGGGTCTTGGACTCTCTATTAGCAACTTTTTGGCCTCTCATCTGTGAGGCCTCTGGGCTCTGTGTTGTTACCTGCCTCCCCAGAGCTAGTCTGATGAATATCCTGTTCTGTTCAAGGCCAGATGAAACGAATTTTTCTGTTTCCAGCCGCACCACACCCTTTAGCGACCTCCCACTGAGGTCTGGTTTCTGGTCTAGACAAGACACTTGGTTTTTTGGCTCATTTGCATAGCAGAGATTATTGACATCAGCCAGATCCCAATGAGTGCACAAACCTGTCTCAGCCCAGGTTCTCAGCCCCAGCCCTGCTCCAGTCTCCTCTCCCAGGTGGCATCTCTCTTTTCTTCTTCCTGTGGAGAAGTGAAAAGTCCCATGCATACAGAACAGTGATGCACGTCCGGTAGAAATAAAGGATAGTGATCACCATGAGTGATCACAGACCTTGAGTACTCAGGGGGAAAGTGAACACCAGCAAGGAGGGAGAGGGAAGGGGAGGGAGAGAGCACCAGCTGATTTAAAAGGTGAGGTCAAGGGGGCGCCTGAGTGGCTCAGTGGGTTAAGCCTCTGCCTTAGGGTCGGGTCATGGTCTCGGGGTTCTGGGATCGAGCCCCACGTCGGGCTCTCTGCTCGGCGGGGAGCCTACTTCCCCCTCTCTCTCTGCCTGCCTCTCTGCCTGCTTGTGATCTCTGTCTGTCAAATAAATAAATAAAATCTTTAAAAAAAAAAAAAGGTGAGGTCAAAGACAAAACATTCTTATCCAATTTGGTTACAGTCTGGCTATCAATAGGACTGAGGGGTTGAAGCTATTAAAGAAGGAAAAGACCTAGAACAGGTCAGCATCTAACTAGGAAGATATTTTTATATGCATTTGAAATAGTCTGCATTTTCCATGGACGATACCAGGATTCCCTCCTTTGGGCTCCTGCTCCATGGGGAGTCAACTTTTTGCTGTTTTAGCTGGAGGACCACTCTTTTTTCCAGAATCCCATTTACCCATTCCCTCTACCTAGAATGCTTCCTCCACTAATCTCCAACAGTCAAAATTCTTTTTGGGTGTCAAGTCCTTCTTCAAAATTTACCTCCTGTAATACCAAGACTTCCTTGGTTTCAGTCAAAACTTGTCTGAAGTTCTCCATGAACTCTTAAACAACTTCTCCTCCTCCTCCTCCTCCTCCTCCTCCTCCTCCTTCTCTTCTTCTCCTTCTCCTTCTTCTCCCCCCTCCTCCTTTTCCTTCATCTTCTTCCTCCTCCTCCACCCCTTCTCCTCCTCCTTCTCTTCTCCTCTTTCTTCTTCTCCTCCTCCTCCTCCTCCCCCTCTTCCCCCTCCTCCTCCTTCTCCTTCTTCTTCTTCTCCTTCTTCTTCTTCTTCTTTTCCACCTCCTCCTCCTCCTCCTCCTCCTCTTCCTCCTCCTCCCTCTCCTTCTTCTCCTCCTCTCCTCCTCCACCTCTCCTTCTCTCCTCCTCTTCTTCCCCCTCCTCCTTTTCCTTCGTCTTCTTCCTCCTCCTCCACCCCTTCTCCTCCTCCTTCTCTTCTTCTCCTTTCCTTCTTCTTCTTCTCCTCCTCCTCTCCTCCCCCCACTTCTTCTTTTTCTTCTTCCTCTTTTATTATTACCCTACTAGGGAGACCTTTTTAGATTCTACATCCCCCACTACTACCCTGAGTAGCCTCCCGAAATTGTAATACTCAAGGCAGGATAAGGGTGTCTAGAAGCAGGCTTTTCTGCAGGACTTTAAAGCCATGACAATAAGAAAGAAGCAATACAAGTCACATGGCTAAAGAACGGGCAGAGCTCATTTCCTCTCCTGGTTTGAGTAAGGCTCTGCCCACAGGATTCCAGGTTCTTTGATTCCTTCTTTGAGCCAAAGACCAGTCATTGACACAGACACCCAAAACCTGGCTCAGACAGTCCATGTAAAGCACCATAGTATCAGAAGGGACACACAAAATGTAGAAGGGTTTGATTTCAGAAAATGATTATGAGTATCTTAAACTTGAATCAGATAAACTATGGATAGATTACAAGATATTTGCACTACTAAGGTGCCTAGAGGGTGCCTTTATGTAGTAGTATTGTGTGGGGCAATGCAAATAGAATTTGACTTGCCAAAAAAAAAATACAGAAATTTTGGGGAACACATGTATTGTACCAAGCATGGTGCACTAACACAACATCTATCTGAATACAAAATATTGTATTGGGGAACAGGGAGGCCTGAGGGGAGGGAGAGAGACAGACAAGTAAATAGTCAGAACACGTATGTATCAGTTAAGTTCACCATCTTATAGAAGTGTGGTTTGTGGTGCTCCAAAACAATCACAATAATAACGTCAACGATCACTGATCAGGGGTGCCTGGGTGGTGCAGTCAGTTCGGTGTCCAACTCTTGGTTTTGGCTCAGGTCGTGATATCGAGCCCAGAGCTGGGCTCCGCAGTGAGTATGGAGTCAGCTTGAGACCCTCTCTCCCTCTCCCTCTGTCCCTTCCACTTGTGTTCTCTCTCTGACAAATAACTACATAAAAAATCTTAAGAACAAAACAAAACTCTGCCTTTCCAGCATGTAAACAGCCATTGTATGAATCAATGGCTGTGACTGTGTTGCAATAAAACTTTACTTACAAACACAGTCCGCCCTTAGGCATAGTTTACCTACCTTTCTTGCTTTCTCTAAAATAAATAAATAAATCTTAAAAAAGAGGGGGGAAAAAGTCACTGATCACAGATCACCACACAGATATAATAATAATAATGAAAAAGTTTGAAATATAGCTAGAATTACCAAAACGTGACCCAGAGACAAGAAGGGAGCCAATACTTTTGGAAAAATAGTGTCAACAGTTTTGCTCAACACAGGTTGCCATGAACTTCAATTTGTCAAAAAAAAAAAAAAAAAAAAAAAAAAGAAGTCCCCACCATAGCTGGGAAGCACAAGAAAGTAAAGAATAATACAATACAACAATACAGAATTAATGCTTTAATCATTGAAGAAAAGTTGGAGGATACTGAAAAACATAAAAACCAAAATGAAGTAATCCAGACTATCTGGAACTAGCCACTGGCAACATTCTGATGAACTTCCTTTCCGTCATTTCGCTCTCCACCCATTTATCTGTCTACCATACCCATCTCCCTTATCTTGTAACACGATGGCTTTCTTGAACTTTCTTGCTCTTTTCTCCAGCCATTTTTCTTCATGAGTTTCTTTTCCTCTATCCATTCTGACGACACTGTTTGTCTCTTACTGGTGGAGATTTACAGGCACTCTAAAGGGGCTTGGTGTCTTCGGTCCTCTCAACGACTGCGTGCAGAATGACCGAACTTTCTTAGGCAAGATCGAGATTTCCTTTCACCTACAGCTATGCGTTCTGCTAAACACAATGGCTAGTCACACACGTTTGGTTCTCCTTCCCTTCAGAGTAGATTATACTTCTCTGCCTGTTGAACTCAGGTGGGCCCGCGTGACTTGCTTTGGGCAATACAACGTGAGCAGAATAGATACGTCACATGGGCGCAGAAGCTTTCGGAAGCCGTACACACTTTGCAGGTTTCTTTCCCTCGGCTTAGGTGATTAGTCCTGTTCCACGTAGAGGCTCCTCCCTCGAGCTGGGCTGTGGATCAAGAGTGATTGTCCTGTGAAGCAGAGGCCCCGCTTACCCACAGTGAGCACAGAACGCAAGCATGAAGCAAATCTTTGTTGTTTTACACCACAGGTTGGTAAACTATGCCTAAGGGCGGACTGTGTTTGTAAATAAAGTTTTATTGCAACACAGTCACAGCCGCTGATTCACATAATGGCTGTTTTCATGCTAGAAAGGCAGAGTTTTGTTCTGTTTTGTTTTTAAGATTATTCGTTTATTTATTTGTCAGAGAGAGAGAGAGAGCACAAACAGGGGGAACAGCAGACTCCTTGCTGAGCAGAGAGCCTGATGTAGGATTCGATCCCATGACTCTGGGATCATGAACTGAGTAGAAAGGCAGACTTGAGTAGTTGTTACATAGACCTTAGGGCCTGCAGTCCTGAGGGATACACATTCCAAATATCCAAATGAGTATTAAGAACAGGCAGGCAGGAGAAGCAAGCCACAGCAAAGCCAGGTGCCCAGACCCTAGAACACCACAGTAGCTAAATCTGCTTTTCTTAAACTTTTAAAACCCATCACAGTCCTTTTTCCTATCTTCCTTAAAACTCAAACATTCTTAATGTTTAAAAGGTAAATCATTTTTCTTTAGTAAGAATAAGTCAAAACTGTGGTAATTTCTGAAGGAAGTTTGACTTTGATCTTGAAAGAGGCACTTTTTGTTTGTTTTGTTTGGTGGGATGTCAGGGCAGAACAGCAATTCTGAAAGGAGACTAGAACACAGCGGGGGGACTTACTCTCTGCTTTGTCATCAGTGGCATCCCTCCTCTCCCAGAGTCTCAGAACCACCACCAAGCCCCTCTGAAGGGCGGTGGCTCTCTATGGGACCGACAGCATCACCGGAGACAGGGAAAAACTCGAGGGGAGATGACAGGAGTGTTCTCTGCAGGCTTCCAGCAGAAGCGTAGTCTTCTCAGCCAGAGTCCACAGGGGAGGCTGCATGGGAACAGGAGGATGGAAGGACTGAGAAGTCGGAAGGACAGAACCCGGGGGTGTGGGTCCTGAGACAGGAAGGATCTGCGGACTAAAGGAGAGGGATGACAGGGAGTGCCTGGAAGGTTTTGCTCAAACTTTATACCTGAGCCAAACAACCTGAACAAGGAGTGACTGTTCTTCTGAGGACCCTTGATGATGTGTACCAGCTGGGGACACATGTGGCTTCCATGCCCTCTGGGGCCAGCCCATCTCCTTTGCTGTCCTCTCTTCTCCCAGGACTCCTCCTCTATTTCTAGCCACAGCCTACTCTACTTCCTAGGATTCTTGAGATTGACATTCCCATCCCCTAGTATCTCCCCTCCTCCACACACCCCAAGTAAGGAGCCCAAGGGTTGTTTACATTTCCCTGGAGGGCAACTACCGGGACCAGACCATGATGCCCCAACTCCAGGTTCTAGCTCCACCTTGACCAGTGCCTAATGGGGCCATCTTGGGTCACGAGTCCCTTTGCCTCATTGAGTTCACCTGTAAAATTAGGAGTTTGATGATATAATCTGTAAAGTTACTTTTAATTCTCAAGGTATTCCTGTAAATCACTATAGGGAAATAGAGATCATCAAACACAAACAAACAAATAAAAGAACGTTACAGGCTTCCAGGAAACCTCAACATAGCCTCATAAAAGTTTTGTCTGAGTTATGGTGAAATGAAGATGAGGCCATTCCTTTCGCCAGCACCTTCTCTTGACAGAGGGAAAACTCCTAGGATACAGGAAGCTTGTGTTTATGTCAAGAGGTGGGACTCCCAGGAAGGTTTCCTGTTGAAAAGAAGTCTGCCTGGCAATTTGGATTCCAGATAACAATTTGTCTGAGATATTTTCATTACTAAGTACACCAGGACAAACTCTTGGCCACGAGGATGAGCCTGAAAATTTTGGAACATTTAGCCATTAAATAGTCTCTTATTCTATTCCTTAAAAAGAAAACAATAACAACAATAAAACAACCTTATTACTTTACTCAAAGCCAGTGAAGCTCATCCAGCCCCAGCCTTAGCTTCCTCATCTGTACAATAGGTGCCTCTTTTATAGGGCAACGGGTCTAATTGAGAGAAAGCCAGCCATGACCTGGCACAGTGTCCAGAGAACAGCGAGCGCTCAACAGAGAGCAGCAATTGCGAGTTACTGAATCTTGGTAGACTAGATAAGTCTTAGCAGAAGACCCTCCCCTTCCCCCGGGCCCCTGTCTGCCACCAGTTCTCCCCACAGCCCCTTTTTATAGGGTTCACCATTCCTTGATACCCTATAGGCAAGTTGGCCTCAGGACTTGTGTGGTGAGCTGCAGGCAGAATGGTGGAGCTGCCTATGGGCCTTTTGATCCAGAAATCCTCCCTTTTCACCCTTGCTTGGTGGGCAGGGGGCAAAGTGAAAATACCAGGTCCAGTGGGAGCCTCCGTTCTGGGCAAGGGGTGAATGGATAGCTTTCAAAGCCCTGCTCTGCCAACGACCTGGGCAAGCGCTCAGGACCCGCTGAGACTCAACATGGATCTGCTTCTTGCCTCTCTTGGTGGCGGCCCCAGAAGCCATGAGAGAAGGTGCCAAGTCCCCTCCACTCCATCTCTTCTCCCTCCCGGAAAGAAAGTTCTCACCTGTCTCCTTCCTTATTATCTACCTGGGGCCTCCCCCTGACCCAGACACCCCACCACCCCTGAGCCACCTGGGGGAGAGAATCTCACCAAAGGCGCTTGGGGCCCCTTCCAGGTGCAAAGCGGGTACTGGGGCCGGCCTGGGGGGAGGTGCGTCTGCGGATTGGCAGACAGCGTGGGGAGCATCCCCGAGCCCAAACTTGGCGGGCGCTGCGGGCCAAGCGGGAGGCGACATCAAAGGCACGAGGGGGCGCCGGGGGCGGCGCGGGGGTGGGGGCGTGGGGCCGGAGCCCACCCGCCAAAGACCGGCCGACCCACACGTTTGGGCTTCTCTCAGGAGAAGAGAGAATTCCTGGGTTAAGGACGGCGATCGCCTTGGTCTTCCCCGGCAGCCGCTGTCCTGGCTAACTCCGCCGCTCCGTGGAGGCCGCCGGGCATCTGGGGGCGCCCGGGCCGCGCGATCCCCATGGCGCTTCTCGGCGCCCGGCCCGAAGGCTCAAATCTCTCCGAATACAGAAGGAGTTTGGAGGGAAGCAGGAGGTGGTGTCGCGGCCCTGACTGCGGGGATGGGGATCGCCCCCCGGAGCTCTGGCACTGGGCCCTCCCCGTGGCCGACGCGCGAAGGCTTCTCCAAGGAAGCCGGGTCTCCGAGGACCCCGTGGTTCCCCGCCCTGGACCTGAGTTTCCGGGACTGAACAGAAGGGGGACATTTGCCCCTGGCAGGGTCGGCAGGCGGAGTGGCGGCTGGGCGTCGGAAGGGGGGCAGTTTGGGGGTGCTGGGCAGATGATGGGGAGAGGGCTGCCTGGCACTGCCACAGCCGACCTCCAGAAAATAGGTAACTGAGAAAAGTGAGGGTGCAGGTTTAAAAAAAAAAAAAAAGGCTAAGAAGAAAAAAAATGAGAAAAACGCAAAGGGGAAAAGGATAGTGGGAAAAGAGCGGTGCAGTCAAGGGGAACATTCAGTTGCTGAGTCGGTGCCAGGATGACAAGTTCCCAAATAAAAAGTGATTGGACGTGGAACAGTGGTTCTTCCCAGGACCAATGGCATCAGCATCACCCGGGAACTGGTTAGAGATGCAAACCTATTGCTCAGAAACTTCCACCCAGCAATCTGTGTTTCAACAGGTCCTCTGGGTGATTCTGCTACCCGTTCAAGTTCAAAAACCACTGGTACTAAGGCAGGGCACCGGCCTGGGGGCTGGGAAACTGGGCCTTTCCATCTTCCCATCAGTAGAAAGGAGGGTTGGACTAGATCAGGGGACGCTGGTGGCTGGAGCCAGGCAGGTCACACGGAGTGAGGTGAGCCGGCTTGGGAATGTCACCCTTGAGAGGGACTGTGCCCTGAGCCAGCTGTTGTTGCCTGGCTTGACGGAGGGACTGGTGTTGCTGTAGTATCAGGCTTTGCAAGAGTAGCTGGAAACCTGGATTTTAAAAATGTGAAATCTCTTGTTTTTTTTTGTTTGTTTGTTTTTTATGTTGGCAACTAATTAAACATTTTAAGAACATTGTTTGGGTCTTCGCTTCAGGCCAAGCAAAACACATCTGCAGCCTGGATTTGCCCGGTGGGCCCTGCTTCTACTCTTTAGACTCCAAGATCTCACCTTCTGGAAGGGTCTGTGAGACGGACGTAAGGTGTGGCCGCTGCCCTGAAGAAGGAAAGTCGGACCTCCTGATCTTCTAAGAGGGTATTATTAGGAGAAAAAGCGATTTAAACACCTCACAGTCCCATAAAACTGTGGTTGTTCCTTGAACTCCCTCCTTGCTGTTATCTCTCCTTCTCTTAACCGGGGAACCTCCCTATTCTCATCATTTAGACTTAAAACAGAAACAGTAAACGACCCCTGCTCAGAGGTCAGTCTGCAAAGTACCACCCCCTAGACCATAACTCCCTGTGAAGACCCACTCTAAAAAACACCCAGTGTTTGTCAAATGTTTCCCCTCCATGCCAGAGAAGGTTCTAAGTACCTTACGTGTATTAATTCTGTTACTCCTACAACAACCCTGTAAAATGGGTATGGTTATTGTCTTGTATTTCACAGACGAAGAGACACAGGCCCAGAGAGGTTAAGTGACTTGCCCAAGGTCACCCAGCTTACATGTGGCTAGTGGCAGCGTTAGGATTTGAACCCAGGCATCCTGGCCGCCTCCAGAGCCCAACCCACTTTACCGCTTCCCCTGCTCTCAGTGATCAGCCTCATCCTGTCCCACCCAGATGGGACCCCTAGGAATGTGGCCGTTCCGAAGGACATAAAGGGCCTGTGCCGCTGGAGTTGGGCAGGCCCGGCACACGTGGAGCCGTGACCCAAGCAGGTGGGCCCCCAGCAGTGTGCCCACTAATGTAGCCGGTCAGGCTTAAGGTGTCACGGAGTTTGACAGCTTTAACAAAGGAGGTGTCTTCTGGAGGAGATGAAAGAGCGGAGCTGTTTATTTGAGGATTAGAGCCTTAAGAAATGTCTGTAACTCTGCAGGCCGCATTTCTGCATCTTATCCTCCTTGTTCCTGACAGAGTGTTCTCAGGGTTTTAGAGGTAAGAAGTCTTCGTAATCTACTTTAATGTTATAAGGATTTCTAGGCAAAGGAACCGTCTCCCTACCACACAGCATGTGTTGGGAAGGGCTCCAGCCGGAAGGAGCACCGGAAAAGGAGTCAGGAGACCTGGGTCCGCGCCCTCACCTTATGCGTCACTGACTGTGAAGCCTGGGGAAACAAGTTTACCTTTCTGGGTTCCAGATGCTTCCTTTCCGGGGTTGTCTACTCAAGCAGCTGCTCACCACATGAAGCTAAACTAAAAATTCAGTTTCTGCCCTGCACCAGCTACATTTTCTGTGCTCAAGAGCCACTTGGAGCTAGGGGCCATCACGTTGGCGGGGGCAGATGTAGACTGTCTCCATTGTGGCAGAAAGTTCTATTGTGTGGTGCTGCCTGTGATTGAATTAGATCATCCTAAAGCCCTCTGAACAATTCAGTTCTATGTTTTGTTTGTTTCTGCTACGCGAGCATCACTACTAACATCCGTGAGACGTGCCCTGGGGACAGCTGATCTCTGCCAGTGAGATGGGCACAGTGAACTGATCCACTCTTGGCTAGTAAACTCACTTTGTGGCCAAGAGCAGCTACTAGAGGCACATCCGCTCAGAATTCGTGATGCAGCTTTTGACCACGAACACTCCTATCAGCGCACAAAAAAAGTGATCTTGGATTGGATCTAATCATTTGGGGTAAAAGTAAGGATATTGTTGTGACTTCACGAACGCTAACCGTCTGCTCCTGGCCTGGTTTGGGGATGAAAACAGTGGAAGGGTGCCATCAAATTCTAGCGAAAGCTAACATTTACTCAGCACTTGGCATATGTCAGGCATGGTCTTAAGCACTTAACAAATTTTAACCTATTGAATCCTCATAGCGGTGCTATGAGCTGAGTATTACTAATGCCCCATTTCCTAGAGGGGGGAGCTGAGGTACAGGGAGGCTCAACAGTGCCCACTGTCCCATGGCTAGTAAGTGCTGGAGCTGGGATTAGCATTGCCAGATATAATACAGCACTGGAATTCAGTTTTTACCGGATGTCCTGTATTTTTATTTGCTACGTTGGCAACCCTAGCCAAGATCCAAGTTCAGGCTCTCTGGCTCCAGAGTCTGTACGCTTCATGCCTCTATTTACGGCCTCTTAAAAGAGAAAGGTAGCTCTGGATACTCTGTTGTAAAGCACAAGGAAGCATCTCTTTGGAACTGTGCAGCTCCACTCCCCTATGTACCCTCAAGTCCTCAAAAACAAATACATGAACATCAGCCAGAGCCTAAGGAATCTTGGGATTTTCTACACATTTTCTACACGCTGACAAATTACAGATGCCCAGGAAGAGAATCAGCTCTTCTTTCCTAAAGCGAAAGCCCAGCTTCATACCTAGACAAGTAGACACCATTAATCCCACCGTTCTGTGGCCAACGCACCTCCTCTTAGCCCTTTAGCTTTAACACCAGACCCGAAGGTCAGGTTGCTGCGTGAGAATACCTGGGGCTTATATTTAAAAATGTTTTCATGGCTGACTCCGAGTCTGCTGGTACTGAATCCCCAGGGCTGGGGCGAGGGACATCTATAGTGGTTGGTTGGTTTTTGTTTTTGTTGTTTTAAGATTTTATTTACTTATTTGTTTAGAGAGTATGCAAGCAGAGGGAAGGGCAGAGGGAGACAGAGAATCTCAAGCAGACTCCCCGCTGAGTGCAGAGCCCAACATGGGGCTCGATCTCACAACCCTGAGATGAAGACCCGAGCTGAAATCAAGAGTCAATCCCTTGACTGACTGAGCCACCCAGCCGCCCCATGGGCACCTAGAGTTTTAATAAACTCCCCCAAGAAGTTCTGTGGCATCCCCAGGTGCTGCCTCGAGCTCCTGCCTGCTCTCAGGAACTTTCCCCTCCTCTTAATGGCCTAACCTACATCACAGTCCACACACCCCAGCTCCGGGTGCCCACCGCCTCCCTTGTTACCTTGCGTCCTTTCTAGTCTCTTCTACCACTGCCTATTTCTTCCAATCATCTCTTGTTCATTCTTCCTGCCCAGAACTGGAGTTTCCCAGGCTTTCTCTCCTAGTGTTGCTTTGGATCCTATGTAGCCAAACTTCTCACGACTTCTGAGTCTCATGATTCATTCTTGTACCATCCCCACTGTCATGGAATCTTAGTAGGTTGGATGTGTGGACAAGACCATAAAGAAAAAAAAAATCCTCATTTTACAGATGGGAAAAAGAAAAAAAAAAGCTTCAAGATATGCAGTAACCCATCCCAGGATGCAGAGAGAGCAGAGATTCCTGAGGGGAATCTTTCTAGAGAATCTGGCCTCTGGAGACCAGGACATATGCTCCTAGGATGTCTCATATTTACACAGACAAATGTCTCTCTCATTTCTAAGCTAGCTCAGATCACAAACAAAAGATGTTTGCTACATCTTCACCCCTGCTGCAGGGATGGTTTTAGCAATTGGAAGTCTATTGATGAGGGATCAGCCCAAATGAAAGGGACACAGCCTGAGAATTTTTGGAGTCACTAAAATGTGAGATAAGCAGGCCTGTCAACCACTTAATTAACTATGTGTACTTTGCAAAAACTATGACTCCACGAGCAACAATCTGTGCTGACAGGTGAGCCTGATGGACGGGTGGGCAAGCTGGGTTTCCTCCGGAGCTTTCAGCTCAGAGACAAGACAAGCACCCTTATTTTTCTTTAAAAAACTGCCCTAGAGCTGCCATCTACTAGTAATTCAGTCTAATTTGGCAAGGACCTTTTGAGGACCCGCTGTTTCCCCAGCACCTGTTGACTCCGTAGTGGATGAGGGAAGGAGCGCATGCTATTATTCAACAGACAAGACGGTAAGAGATGAAACGGTTAGTGTAAGCTTCCCACTAGTGTCCAAACCCGTGGGCAGCAACTCGAAGCACTAAGATATCTGCAAACAGAAGGCCCTTGGAACCTTTCAAAGTATTCACAAAAATGCACTGAGGGCCTGCTATGCATTGAGCACAGGCCTGAGTGTGAAGATATGGATGGAGACAGATAGGATGTGGGCCTGGCCCTTCCCTGCAGGCTCTTACTGGGAATGTAAGAGGCCATGGGCCTCTGGCTGCCAGGGGACCTCACCACGGCTGGAAGGGTGAAGTGACAAGACCTGCAGGCTTGGGGCAGGGAGGGGCATCTGTGGTCCGCCTCGATCCCGGAGTGACTTGAAAAGAACAGGAGCTCATTTTTCTGTGCATTACGGTACACGTGAACATACGTCCTCCATTATCACGCATGTTAGTGTGTGTTATGTGCGTATCACCCACGGGCAATCTCCTTCATTTCCTCTGCTTCCATTTCTTAATTGGTGAAATACACAGAGTTCTGTCTACTTTGCTGGATGGTCGTGATGGTTTAATTAAATTAGATGTAACAAATTAAACTACCTTTCGTAAAGTGCCCGACTCCTGGACATGATACGAAGAGGGTCCCCTCACCATTGAGGTGAGGTCAACTTTACCATTTAAAATAAAAACCAGTGCTACTATTTGGTTTGGAATTTGATAGAGCAAATGCTGGAGTTGATGTTATCCCCAAATCACCAGAATGACGGGATCGTGTGTCCCTGCGGCAAAGCCTGGCAAAAGAAGGAGAGGGAAAGAGAGACAGGAGCAGAGGAAAGGCAGCAAGAGAAGGAAACGGTGAGGGACCCGGGACAGAGAATGCAGAGACATGGTAAGAGCCAGGTGGGAGAGAGATTTCATGTTCGCTTTGGACAAGCCATTCATAGCCCACACAAAAGAAAGCAACGCGGTAATAGATAATTATTTAGATAGTATCTACTTAATCAGTCCCAAATAGTGCTCAATTACTACAGAATTAGAAATCCTTAATTATTGGTGTGGAATTTCAAAAGAAGAGCCTCGGAAGGATGCAAATGCTCCTGCTGGGTGCCCAGGTGGGACCCGGGCGTGCCAGCCGCTGCCATCACTCACCTGGGAGAGGGGCTGGGCTGATGTTTTCAGAAACCAGCTGGGACAATTACAGGTCTGTGGAGAACAGCTGGAGAGCCCGGAGAAGCAAGTGCAAGCTAAGCTGTGCCCGAAGCTGTATTTGAATGATTGTATTTTATCCGTGGCTTTTTTACTTAAAAAGAAAAGAAAAGGCACAGCCAGGATGCATGCTGAACAAATGAGTGAATGAATGAATGAGTGAGCTTGGGATGCTTTTATTACTTTAATCCATAGTCTCTCTCTCATGCTGGCTCCACTCACAAAACAGAAAAAATTAGTTTTATGTCTAAAAGAGGGAACGCTGATTATAATAAGGTAACACGTGGCACTATATTCTTTTAAGTACTTTGCATAATTAATAGCATCCCCAATAATTACCCTCTAAGGTAGGTACCATTATTATTCTCATTTTGGAGATAAGGGACCTGAGGAATAAAGGTCAAGTAACTCGCTCAAGATCACTGTCGCTGGGGGCACCGGGGTGGCTCAGTTGTTAAGCGTCTGCCTTCGGCTCAGGTCATGATCCCAGGGTCCTGGGATTGAACCCCACATCAGGCTCCCTGCTCAGCGGGAAGCCTGTTTCTCCCTCTCCCACTCCCCCTGCTCGTGTTTCCTCTCTTCGCTGTGTCTCTCTCTGTCAAATAAATAAATACAATCTTAAAAAAAAAAAAAAATGATCACTGCCACTGAGTGGTGGGGCTGAGACGCACCCTGAGCAGTCTGGCTGCAGTGTCTGTGTGTCTCTAGCCACTGGGCCCATGTTCTCTCCATCCAGTGCCTGAAGACCAGTCATGGGCATGGGGCCAGCGAGGCTGGAAGGGACTGGTAAGGAAAGCAGAGTGTGGGGTCCAGGGAGCGTGTGGCATTTTCCTGAAGAGCCCACACAGAGGACACCCCTCCGATGTCTGGGGGCCTGTCACCCTTGGCTGATTGTGGTGTGGGCCTTGGGACTCTCCTCTTTGTCCCAGCCGTCCTTGGGCTTCTCCCTCTTAACCCCTTCAACAGGGTGATCCTCAACACGTCACTTCCCTAGAGTCATGAAATGACTTTGGGTGTCCATTTCGATGATGCTTACCCAGTGAGCAGTCCTATCCCCACTCCGCCCCAAAATAATTCCAGGAAGACCTTGCCCCAAGTCCAAGGGATCCTATCGGTACTTTGGGTGTGTCAGAGATCTCTTTGTGGTCACACCAAAGCTATGCCAGGGGGTTACCTCTAGACTGACCAAATGGAACCTTCCCTAAAAATCAGAAGTTCACCTGTGATAGGAGATGAAGGATCTCTTGCTGGACGAAGGCCCTGTGTAGCCTTAGAGGGAAGCGGGAGAGGCTGAGGAGGCGTGTGGGGCAGACTGTGAGCCCGGAGAATGGAGCAGTGCTGACTCTGTCCCCAAGAGATGTGTGACCTGGGTGGGCCAGCCTCCTTCTCCAGGCCTCGCAGAGGTGACTTATAAGGCAGGGGAGCCACAGGTGGTCTAACCTGGACCCTAAGGTCTCCCCCTCTGCATTCCCTCGGAAGCAGCTCCTCCCAGACCCCAGGTCCCGGTTCTCCCTTCTTGCCCTCGCGGCCACCCTGACGCAGCCACCCATGAGAACCGCCTCAGCCTCCCTGTTGATATTTCAACACTTTCCTCCCCTTCACCCCCTCCCCCCGCGTCTTGCTGTGGGGGCCAAAGCCACAAGCGAGGAGGCATGTCCAAACCTCAGTTCTCACAGCACCGCCAAGCAGGCTGTTCTCAGAGGTGAGCCCCATCCTGACCCAGACTTCCAGCCCAGCCCGCTTATCTGCAGACGCTCTGTTCCTCCAGGCCCAGCACGAGACTCAGTTTCAACACAGCCCCGCAGATCCCAATCTTCCCAGCCCACCCCATCCTCAGGCACTGCCTCCAGCCCCGTGCTCAGCCCTCTCGGAGACTTGGCTCTTTGTCTCCGGGGAGGCAGGCACCCACGCCCTCCCTCCCCAGTCTCCCTGGGTCCCAGGCAGGAGCGGTGACAGCAGCACGGGGCCGGGGGGGTGGGGGGAGAATTGCATAAACCTCCCCTGGACAGGCAGTGAGAGCATCTATTTATTATTTTTCTGCTGATTTATTGGGCTGACAGAGTCCTGCCTTTGGTGAGAAAGCCTTGGGAGCTCGCAGATGGCACCGTTCTGGAAATCCAAAAGGCGGCAGCGGTGGCAGCAATGGGACAGCACCAACTTCTAAGAGATGACCCCACGTCCCATGGGACAGGTGAACTCCAAGCAGTCAGCTCCTCGTTGGGAGACTCCACCTCCGGTCATCAGAGAAGACACTGTGCGAGGGGTGTGACAGAGGCTGTCACAGGCAGGCTCCGCAGAGTCTCCTGATCTGAGGACCGTGTCCCCGCACTTCCCCTCTTCAGCAGGGAAGAGGTGGAAGTTAGTCCTGCATCCAGGCCACTCGAGTTTGCGACTTCGTGCTTTGGCAACGGCTGACTTTCACGGACGGCCTGAGTTCAGTTCATTATGGGCTTTAATAGAAACCAAAATAGAAGTAGTGAGTGTACCAGTCGGGCTCCCTGGACATTTAACACCTTGATCCTTCTAGAAGATTCATGCTCAATCATTCCTAGACCTTCTCTCTAAGCTGTTACCTAGACCTCTTCCAAGTCCTATCCTGAGCAGGTTTCCTCTGACCGTCCCAGGCCTCATGATCTCACCCTTTCTGAGCAGCGACTGCCTGCAGAGCCGCCCACATAATTTGGCCCCCGATGGCGCAACATTGTCTATTGTTCACTGCCTCCTTCTTATCTGCGTTATCGCCCTAAGGAATCTCAACGACTAGGAGGCCTATTTTTTATTTCTTTTGGAGCCTGTCTTCGATTATTTTCTGGCACGGTCCTGATCGCAGAGTTGGGGCTTAATAAATGCTTGCTGGATTGAGAAAGAGAATACGTTGTCAACAGATGAAAGAAGCCAGAGATAAGGCACAACTCTTCCAATCCCATGGAAGAGACAGTTAGCCTTACTGACTGTTGTCCAAGCTCCCCTGCATTCCCTCAACGCCCTCTTGGGGGTCATGTGACTAGTTCTGGCCAATGCATTGTGAGTAGCAATGCCAGGGTCACTTTCCATCCGAGGGACCTCAAGCCATTGTGAGTTTTCTGCAGTGTTCTCTGTCCTCTGCCCCTCACTGCAAATATGGCTGTGTTCTCAGAGAATGGCATCTCCATCGGCTTGGGTCCTCAAGTGACCAGATGGAGCAGACCTCCCCATGTGAAAGTCATGGTGTCTAACCAGACGTAAACTTTCTATAAAACTCAAGTGTGAGAATGTGTTTGTTACTGCAGCAGAACCTAACCTGGCAAATGTGACATGTAGCCTACTTAAATATTTTTAGAAATAGGATGATCCTCCCATTGGAAAGGAAAGACCAAGAAAAACCATTTTTAGCCTAGGATAGGCCAAAAGAGGACACCATGCCTTGATGTTTGTTTGTTTTGCTTGTTTGCCATCTTGTTGTTTTTTAAAATGTGGTCAAGGGGTGTGTGCATTAAAAGTACCCGAGATGTTGGTTAAAAATACAGATTCCTGGACCCCACTCTGGAGTCAGAGTCTCTCGTGGCAACAATCATGCATCTGCATTTTTAACAAGCTCCTGGGTAGTTTTGACTCACACTGAAGGCTGAAAGACTCTGATCTCAGCCTTTAGATGAGCTGTTCTTCAATCTGTGGTTCAGAACCTTGGCTGCACATGAGAATCACCCAGAAGGCTTTTTAAAAATGTTGATTCTCTGCCTCACTCCTACTGACCCTTTTTAATTAGTCTGGAGAAGGGCTTAGGTATAACTTTATGGTTGTTGTTGTATAAAGTTCTCTCTGATGACTTTAATATGAACCATTGACCTTAATTGTTTAATTAATTAACTGATTAATTGTTTAAAAGCATTTTCTGTTCCTATTTCCTTTGAGCAAAAAGAGTGTTTCCTTTAAAATGTCCAGCTTTCATGACAAAATATTTCTTGTCACCCAGTTTTGCTTCAGCTAGTTTCCTTATCTGTAAAGAAGGCGTAACAGGTAGTTTCTACCTTATAGGGTTGGGGTTTTTTGCTTTTTGTTTTTTTTAAGTTTTAGTCTGATAGGCTTGCTGTCTGCCAACAGCAACATTTTCAAATCAGTCTTTCAACAGTGATCATCAGGAACTGATGTAGGTTCACTGAAAATAAGGCCTGCCAATCAAAAGCCTCTTTCTGATAAGACTGGTTATCCACCTGGCAAATTGGTAGAGATAATGTATCTCGACATAAATGTCAAGCAAGGCATTTGACAAGTTTCCTTTTATTTTAATAAAAAAATTTAATTTTTTTTAATAACATAATTTTAGGGGCACCGGGGTAGCTCAGTGGGTTAAGCCTCTGCCTCTTGCTCAGGTCATGATCTCAGGGTCCTGGGATCGAGCCCCACATCGGGCTCTCTGCTCAGTAGGGAGCCTGCCTCCCCCCTCTCTCTGCCTGCCTCTCTGCCTTCTTGTGATCTCTCTCTCTCTGTTGAATAAATAAATAAAATCTTAAAAATAAATGAATAAATAAAGTTTAAATATTTTAAAATTTTAAACATTTATTAGTTATAATTTTATTTTAAATTTATAATTTTAAATATTTACTATTTATAAATTTGTTATAAATAATACAAAAGCATGTGGTTTTAGTTGAGTTCTTCGAGTTTATCTAAAAAATATTCAATCAGTGGCTTTGTGAGCTTTCTGTAATATTGTGTACTCTCAACTATATCTTAATTTGGAGTCATTCAGAAAGCCCAGTGTAGCATCTCACTCAGTGTGAAAACACCATACATATTCATTAAATGAGTGCTTGAAAGGGATACAATTCTAGTTAACTTCCCCGCACGGTTCTTTTTGGCTCCCTTGTGTTCGATATATTGACTTACAGCTTAGGTAACAATGAGGGACTGTGAGGTTAAGGCTCCCAGCGTCCTTTGCATGAAACCAACGGGAAAGAAGATGACCTCTGTTTGCTTAATGAACAAAGACACGAAGGAAGTTGGGGAGGTCTGGCTTCGCAGCGTTCACGTAAAATCAGTGTTCGCATGACGACAAAGTTCATGTGAGCCAGTGATATTCTTGGCAACTGAAACATGTAAAAATCTTAGCATTTATTAAGTCATGAGGTCATCTGAGTGATGGTCTCACTGTGGTGGGCAGCACTGAGACCTCATTGGTTCTCACTGTCGTGGGCTGAATGGTGCCCCCGACCCCACCCCCAAGATATTATCAAGTTAAAGTGAATTAAGGGAGATCATCTGGATTTAGGGCAGGTCCTAGGTCCAAGGACAGATGTCCTTACAAAAAGAGGAGAAGGCAGTGTGAAGAGGGAGGCAGGGACTGGCATGGTGCAGCGACAGGGCAAGGTGCTCGAAGGATTGCCAGGAGCCCCCAGAGCCCGTAAGAGACAGCAAAGGACTGGATTGCTCCCTTAGAGCCTTTGGAGGACGTGCAGCTCTGCCAACACCTTGATTTTGCACTTCTGGCTCCCAGAACTGTGAGAGAACCCATTTCTGACGTGTTCAGCCCCCCAGTTTGTGGTAATTTGCGTGGCAACCACAGACAACGGGCTCCACCACTGTCAAGGTTAAGTAGTGGCGTGGTGAATGGTCTGGGAAATAGGACTGATCTTTCATGGTTTAAGGGGCTGCCCGGGAAGGGAGGGAAAGAAAACTGAGCGGGATCTGAGCACTGCTTAGCGTGTTTTGTCCCTTTTATGCCTTGTAGCACTTCTCTCCAGGTGCTGCCTGCTTCGGTCCTTCCTCAGGAAGGCTCTCCTGAGCACAGAGGGTATGCCAAGCTCTCCTGCAAAGCCCTAAGGGTAAACCAGTGAACCACACAGGCGAAATCCCTGCCTTCAAGGTGCTTGTGTTCCACTGGGGAGGAGTTCACCAGAGCAGGTAACTGGAAAACAGAACCAAAGCCAGAGTTTCATTTTCTTGTCATTGTTTTTAATGCCCAGCTGGATGAAAATTTAAATCACCACCCACGAATGGCTTTGAGTTGAGGAAGTGTTAACATCCAGGGTGAGTTAAAAGTCCTGTATTCTGCCTTGGAGGAAAACAAAAAGTTGAATTCTTTCTCTTTAAGCTTTCTGGTCTTTCCTTCTTCCTTCCTTCCTTCCTTCCTTTCTTTCTTTCAGATTTTACTTATCTGTTTGAGAGAGAGAGATTGAGCATAAGGTAGGGAGGGAAAGACGGAGAAGCAGACTCCCCATTGACCAAGGAGCCTGGTGTGGGACTTGATCCCAGGACCCTGGGATCATGACCTGAGCCAAACGCAGACACTTAACCGACTGAGCCACCCTGGTACCCACACCCTTCTTTTTAAAGATTTATTTGTTTATTGGAGAGAGAGAAAGAGAGTGCACATGGTGGGCAGGGGCAAAGGGAGAGGGGGAGAATCTGAGGCAGACTCTGCACCCAGCACGGAGTCTGACACAGGGCTTGATCTCACGACCCTGAGTTTAGAACCTAAGCCCGAAACCAAGAGTCAGACACTCATCCAACTGAGCCACCCAGGCAACCCGAAAGTCTGAATTCTCTTACGCATCGGTTAATAACAAAAAGAATTTGGAGGGAATTTCCAAATTTTATCTGGACTGGCTTTTCTTTTTGTCTTCTCTGTCAATGTTGCTTGGTGGTCACAACTGATGTTACCATTTTTACTTTAAAAGGCACATTTATTTTTTTCATTTTTTATTTTTTAAACTATTTTTTCTATTTATTTGAAGCACAGTAAAAAAAACTGGTACACTTCAGAAATTCAGTGGCTTTTTTTTTTTTTAAGATTTTATTTATTTGACAGGCAGAGCTCACAAGTAGGCAGAGCAGCAGGCAGAGAGAGAGTGGGAAGCAGGCTCCCCACTGAGCAGACAGCCTGATGCGGGGCTCGATCCCAGGACCCTGAGATCATGACCTGAGCCAAAGGCAGAGGCTTTAACCCACTGAGCCACCCAGGTGCCCCTAAAAGGCATGTTTAAAGGAAAAGTATGTGAATTTTTCTCTACGCTCAGGACCCCATGAGAAGCTTGGGTGGTTGAATCATGAAGCATTACTATCCAACTAGTGGTAATTTACTCTAATTGAGGACAAAATACCTAGGAGGAATTGAAATGTCTCTTGATTGCTACTTTGTAAACCCAGACCTTAAAGAGACCGTGAGAAGCAGAGAAAGCATTTTCAATTTTATGAAGGGAATTAACAGGAAAACAATAGGCTTCTTTTGAAGCAGAATCCATTATGTGTTAGTTTTGCTAGAATTCACCTCTTTCTCAAAGTAAAGGGTACCAATGACAAATGTACCATTATGTATACAGAAGCCAGTAAACCCCAAGGACACAGCTGCATCAGAAACAGAGACATCTGGGTTGCACAGCTGCAGACCCAGGTTGGCCTGCAGTCCCTGATAATGAAAATTTCATTTGTTAGTGCTGACTCTGCTTTAGATACAATGAACTTCGTTATAAACCTCTGTTCCCAAGAGACTTGTTATTCTAAGCAGTGCTGAGTTCCAGAAGGAAAGGACGGTGGTGCAGAAGGGCAAGCCCTATCTTTGTTCCTGGCCAACTCTGTTTAGGAGCAATGCAAATAAACGGAATAAATGCAAAAGCACTGAAGGCGGAGGATTTCTTCCTCTTTCTGTAATGGCCAGGGGAGAGGAGCAATCCAGAAGCCACTGTTGCAAACACCTCCTGCGCCTTCATGGCCTGAGATCTCACGCGGAAACCACATCCAGGGCCATGGATTTACCGGAACAAATAGAGGGAGGCCTTCCAAAGCTGCAGCCTAAATGCTGTTTACAGTGTAAATAAGAAAGACACAAACAGCTCTCTGAGGAGCTACTGTCACATCTGGGCTGCCTCGTGGGAACGGGCATGTTAGGGAGGCCCGGCTGGCAGCAAGTGCATTCCCGAGAATCTGCCCTCCTGGTAAAACTTGGGAGATGCAGCCGATAAGAGATCTGGAAGTGCTCATTCTTGGCGCTTTCCATTTTATTCTCGAAAACAACACGGGCCGGGTCTCACCTCTCACTTCCCGCAAACTCACCTCGTGGGAATGTGCAGCAAGAATCAGAGGGAATTCAGCAGCCCCACCTGGTGCTAGAACCCTGGCCACACCTTCATCACTGGGGTTGTGCCTGGGTCTGCAAAGGCCCGGATGTTAGCAAGCCCGGCAAGGACAGAGCTGTCAGTCTTGCTGAGGAGACAAACTGGGAAGAATTCAGTAAAGGGGAGGCATGGGGAATGTCCCACAGGAAGGCTGGGCCTGCTCAGCCCTCCTCCTGACGGCTGGGACCCTCAGCTCTCTGTGGCAGCCTGCTTTCTACTCTGCCTTCCTTCAGCTCGCCCAGGAGATTTTGCCCAGAAACCACGGCCAGTGGAACTCTGCTGGCTTCCTTGCACTTTGCACACTACCCTCCCTACAGACACCCCTTTCTAGGCCGGTGTGCTCCCATCCCTTCCTTTCACCCGGCCACGCCAGCCACCCAGCTCCCCGTTTCTCCTCCTCCATGAAATCCTCTGTGAACCCTTGTGGCTCTATGAATGCTCATGGCATTTATGAGATGCAGCTGTGGTTCTCAAACTTGTGTGCTGCGGTACCCAGGGGCACCGCAGCAAGTTCATAGGGTGCTGGGGAATATTTTAGATTTCTCTCCAAGAAATATCTGTCAGATGCCCTGCAAACTATTAGCTTAGGGTCTCCACTTTATAGTGGCACATTCCTTCTGACAACGTAGTTTTGCACTAAGGATGATTTAAAAAAATATAAAGTATCATGTGAAAATCAATGTGCGATAGGAAATGAGGCTGGCAATGTTGTATCACACTTAATTCCATGGTCAGAAAAGTTGTGCTGCATCCATAAATGATTGTAATTATTTAATAGTGAAACATAAATATTTTCTCTTTCGATCTTTTGAGTATTAATTTTCCAAGTGGCTACTAAGTTGTTAAGCCATAAATACTTATTAAGTTGTTTGGACCTAATTACTTAATTATTTAATAAATGGAACTGTTGGTATTTCTTTTGGCCCCGGGGGCACCATCAAAATGTCACTGAGGCCCTAAGGGTTCTTAGAGAAAGTTTGGGAACCTCAGGTCTAGAGCCTTCATCTGATACAGAACATTTACTGCAGGAATTCTTGTTTTATCTCGTCACGTGTGTCCTTGCCAAGCAAGCTGTGTTTTGTTGGTTTGTTTATTTGGCTTCCCCTTGGGTTGGACTTGAGAAGAACGAAGGAGTTTTCTCCAGAAGATCCAAAGGGGCTGCAAGACCAGAGAAAAACTGCCCAGTAGATGGACTGGAGAGAACTGGATGCGTTCGGTTGGGAAGAGAACCCAAACAAGGGAAAGGCCAGGAGGAATCTGTAAATAAAATTAGGTTTAATTAACTAAGTAGTTAGAGGATTGTATCACATCTTTGCAAAGGCATGTCACCGTTCCTCTGCACTAGACTTTTGAACAGCATATGTTCCTCCTTATTTCATAATGAGGGGTGTATGTTCAGTACTCTTGTTTTATGACTATTAATAGATGTTTTAAAGTTTGTACTAATGAGGAATGAAAAGCTATTTCCACTTGTTTGTTTGTTTGTTATGTTTTGTTTTGTTTTCGGTGCTTTATATCTAGAGTTTTCCATGCTGAAAACACTCTGCTTTGCTAATTCAAACAAAACACCAGTTCATCTGCTGTTGGTAGCTAGATGTAAAGATGAACTTGACTGGATTCTTTCCCCCGATTAATTTGCCAGCTCCTGGTAGACAGGAATGGTGCATATGCTATGCTCTTTTGACTGCCAGTGGCAACCTTGGGAAATTTTTTTAAAGATTTTATTTATTTATTTGACAGAAAGAGAGAGAGAGAGATCACAAGCAAGCAGAGAGGCAGGTGGGGCACGGGGCGGGGGAAAGCAGGCTCCCTGCTGAGCAGAGACTCCGATGCAGGGCTCTATCCCAGGACCCTGGGATCATGACCTGAGCCAAAGGCAGAGGCTTTAAACCACTGAGCCACCCAGGTGCCCCAACCTTGGAAAATTATAATAATAGTTTAGAATTTAGATCATTTTATGTCAACAGCCAGGAAGTCTTTGCTAACACTCTAGCAGGACTAGCGCGTGGTAACTCGGACCCTCAGAACTCAGTTTCTATGAAAAATCTGACCTGAGGTTTAAATAAAGTTGCACCTGGAAGAACAGGACACACAATCAGTACCCAAGAGTGCACTGAAATCAACAAGCGGATGGAATCTGGCTTCTCTGAAACCACCCCTTTCTTTTGCCCATTCCTCCTCCCCGAGACTTCCCGGCCATGTGGGACTGGCCATGCGGGCTCTGCATATCCTTCCTTGCTTTGCCCTCCTGTCACTGCACTTCTTTGATTTCCATTTGTCCACCTGCCTTCTGACCGTTGGCACACGGCTGTCACATTTGTGTGCTTGGTGCCTTCCGGTTGGGGTCTTGTAGGACCCTCCACTTTCCGTGGCCGAGAATGACAGCTGCCTTGGGGAGGATCTGATGAGGACCAGGAAGGGGGCAGCCATGACATCTTCCAAGTTCAAACATGGGGACCACCCCCAAAACACTGGAGGAGATGCTCCTCTGAGTTTGAAATTCACAATCAATTGGTGGTTATATAACTGACTTTGGAGTCAGGCTGTCTATGCTTGAAAACCAAATTCTGGCTCCACTATTAATGGTTGTATGGTCTTCAGCACTTTCCTGAATGTTTCTGAACCTCTGTTTCTTCATTTATAAAATGGGAATAAAAATGGCATCTGTTTCATAGGCTTGCTGTGAGATTTAAGGGTTTAATGTGTGCACAGTGTGCTGGGGCCGAGGAAGGCTTCAGTCACCAGTGCCTGCCTTCTGTCACGGACCCTGGTTTTAAGCCTGTACCACCATCTGCTGGCTATGTGACCATGGCCCAGTCCTGTAACCTCTCCTTGCCCAGATTTCTTTACCACAGAGTTTATGGGGGCACCTGCATAGCTGTTTCAACCTACTTGTTGTGGTAGCCAACTGGAAAATTCTATACAAACATAAGAATTCAATTTGTTGTTAGAGGCCCCCTTTGTCCCCCCTTATAGTCAACAGGGTTCACGGTAAAGGCCTCTCTCCTGAGGGAGGCTGCCGAGGGTTGCACACGAGTACGGAGGCCCAGCCCGGGCATCCACGGGACCATCTCCCAGCTGCCATGTTGGGCAGACTCTGAACAGCCAGTTCACTAGGATGCCCAGGGAGATGTATTTCTTGGATCCTGCCTGGGCTCATAAACAAGTCCAGAGTCTGGTTTTCTGTCTCTCCTTTTCTCAATTAGGGAAACAGTCAGGCACTGTCAGTTCGCTTTCAGGTCTCAACAAGCCCGGGCTGCCCTGGAGGGAGGAGGAGGACAGGAGAGGAGACAGGAGAGGAGAGTTTCCTCCCTGTAAAACTTGGCTTTGACTGAATAGCTTCCAGTTGCCTTGAAATCCAATCTTCTTTTGAACTCGAATTTGCCGTCAGTCACATTCTTGGAAGGCAATGTGCTCCAGTCCCATCCTGACAGCCAGGAGTGATAATACCTTTCCAAGAACCCCACTCTCGGGGTGGTAGGAGCCAGCTGCCTGCTAATGCTCCCTTTCACCTGTTCGGTGAGAGCAGAGTATTGGGGGTTCAGCCCTGAGGGACCCCACAGACAACTGATTTTCTGGGTTTGGGAGAGAAAGTGATCCTCTTTCTCCCTGTTTCTCCTAGAACTGAGGCTCTTTTGATATCTCTTTTATGCCATTGTTTGGAATTCCCAAATACCTGGCTCCTCCGTTCCAACCAACAAAACTTTACCTCATGCCAACATTCACTAACTCATGAATTAATTCAATGGATACATATTGAGTGTCTACCATTGGTTTGAGGCACTGGAAAAACCATGGACAAAATGAGCAACATGCCTGGTCTCCATGAAGCCCACCCCCGACACTTAGCCAACGGGCAAGGTCAGGGCTGACAGCTGTCAGAGGTCCAGGTCTGAGAGAGAGAGTTCTGCCACATAAAAGACACGTGACACTGGGTAAACCACTAAGGTTTCCTGAACCTCCCTTTTCTCATATGTACAATAAGTGAATCATTTTGCATGTTGTAACTTTCTATTCGAGTTGGTCCAGTACAGATCCCAACTTTGTACAAATATGTCCAGACTTTTGATTCCATTACATAAGGGGAATTTATGGGGGAATTAAGGCCTTGCTTATTGAGCACCTGCTGTATACCATGCATTTGGAACACAAAGTTAAGATCCGGCCCCTGCCTTCTGGTAGAGGAGATGCACACAGAAGGTCTTGATTAGAAAGATGTGTGGTGAAGGCAGTGATAGGGCCTTATAAAAGAATGATGGGAGAACTGAGGAGGGGACCTGACCAGTCCAGGGGGAAGAAGGAGGAGGAAATCCTTGGGCTAAGCCTTTTTTTTTTTTTTTAAGATTTTATTTATTTATTTGACAGACAGAGATCACAAGTAGGCAGAGAGAGAGGAAGGGAAGCAGGCTCCCCGCCAGGTAGAGAGCCCGACACAGGGCTTGATCCCAGGACCCTGGAATCATGACCTGAGCTGAAGGCAGAGGCTTTAACCCACTGAGCCACCCAGGCACCTTGGGCTAAGTCTTAAATATGTTGGAGGTGAAGAGTGGAGCTGGGGGAGGGGGCATCCTGGAAAGAGGAAGTGAACAGAAGAATGGAAACCAGCCACACCATAGTTCATTGTTCTAAAGCATTCAGTACTGACAGGGAATGAGGAGAGAACAGAGGACCGCAGGCCAGAAGACCTTGCTGGACTCTGTTTTCTAGGCAAGGAGGTAACACCAAAGAGGTTTGCGCAAGGACATCATAGCGTCAGCTCTATGTTCTAGCTCACGGCTGTTGTATAGTGGACTGACCGAAGGTGCCCCTGCAGAGGCTGTGAGATGAGACTCTCACTGTGTCCCCACAAGCAAGCAGGGGCCCCGAGCGAGGGTGGTGGAGAGATGAGAAAGGGTGTGTGAAATATTTAGGAGCTGGAATTAGAGGGCTGGTTCACCGCTGGGAGGCAGAGTGAGTAGGGTCCAGGGATGAAAGGATCCCCAGGTTCCTCACCTCTGTGCCTTGGTGGAAACTGCAGTGGGCAGAGAGGAGAGCGGGTTTCAAGGGACGGATGATAAGGTTTAGGTGCTTGTTGGGTTTCTCAGTGGAGCTGGCTAGCAGCAAATAGGGTACAGGCAGGCCTTGCTTTGCATGGTTCCAGACATGTGGGTTTCACTTGCCACGTGTGGTTAATAACACCAGGGCCCCAACACTAGGGGTCACCTTTCAGTGACCACGGCACAGGATGTGTAATTGCAGGAAACACTACTTCTCTTGAGTCTACATGTCACTACATAATGACAGATGTGCAGCATGATCCATGACCAATCACCTCATCAAATAAAAAAAAAAAATCATGTCCAAATTCACACAACCCAGAAATCAGGAGTAAAGCCCCAAGTCAGGCTAACACATAGTTCCGACCCTCTCCTCCCACCTCCACCCCTCACCTGGACCAGGTTTCCTGGAAGAAATAGAACTTTGAGCCAAGCCCTCAAACACAGTGCTGGAGTGCGGTCACACCTTCCCGTGTCTTCAGAGTGAAAGCTAGAAATCTGCCAGGCTCACTTGGCAGGGGTTTTCCTGTCTTGTGCAAGCAAAGCGATTCTTGTCATACTCGACCTGGAAACCCCACCCAGCATCCCAGGATCACGGAAGAAAACAGAGAGGACAGAGACAAATATCGCTGTTCGTCTTCTCTGTGCCCCAACAGGTGTTTGAGGACTCTTCTTGGACTGGAAAGAGGCTGGTTAGGGTTAGGGGTGCAGAGAGGAAGGGAGAGAAGGAAGGGGTTGGGGAGAGGGAGGGAGGGAGGCAGGGAGAGGGAGAGCCCAGGGAAGGAAAGACAGCAGGAAGGAGTGAGGGGGCAGGGGTGGGGTGGGGGAGAGGGAGAGAAAATGGAAGAACTGAAGTTTTTCACCTCAGAATATCATCTTTGTAATTGGCCACAACAAATCTTAGAAACTCAAAGGACTGGGTTTTTGCTTCAGGGCAACGTGTGTGTGTGGACCCTCCTTTAAGGTGTCCTGCCATCTGTTCTGCAGTTAAACAGGCGGAGACAAAACCTGTCGGAAATAGCAGGTGGCAGAACAGGAAAGAGAGGACAGGGGGGAGGTCTGGACCTGCCTGGGGGTGCGGGTTGAAGGAGCAAAGGAAGATGGCGGAGGTCTCTGTGGCGGAGGCTTCTGTGGAGGAGGTCTGGGTGGGTCTCTACCCTCAGAAGCCCGGGGTCCCTAGCTCCTCACCAGCAGCCCCCTAACTCCAGCCTTGTCCAAGGGCCGACAGAGTGGGTGAGCCAGGCCAGCGGTCAACCCAAACACACCCATGGCCTGCCCACTTGAGCCAGAGGGGGTCCTGCCCGCCCGGTGGCAAAGACCCCCACGCGGGCACTGGAGGGCACTGAGTCTCCCACGAGGAGAGGGAAGAACTGTCAAATTCATTTCTGCTCTGAAGTCAAAGGAAACCTAGTATAAACATAGTGGGCTCTGTGAATTATCCACATGAAATGTTTAATGCATTTAGCCTGGAGCAGATGAGATTTAATAAGGTGATGTTTCCATGGTGATTTTATTAGAAACTTTAATAGTAATCAGCTACCACTTATGGAGCACCTGGTATCATGTCCACCACTGGGCTCCAGGTATCCTGCCACACATTCACTTGCCCCAAGTCCCTGTCAGGACCCCTGCCCACGCACATGCACACACACACACACACACACACACACACACACACGCTGCCACGACCAACGTTATAGTGAGGAAACCTCTCTGAGTTTCAGTGACGTTAAGTAACTTCCTTAAAATCATACAGTGTGTAACTGTGAGAGCCAGAATGGGAAACCAGGACTGGCTAACCCAGACCCACAGCCTTCATGACTGAACTGCCCTGGTTCTTGCTCCTCTCCCAAGAATTAACCAGGCAAGTAGAGTCAGTCCTTGCTCTCTCTCTCTCTTTCTCTCTCTGAGCTCCCTTGCACTGGGGGAAGCAGGTTCCAGGCTGTGAGCACCCCTGTGGAAAGGATCCCATGGTGAGGAACGGAGGTTCTCAGCCTCATCCTGTGACCCATCCTGGAAGCAGATCCCTCAGCCCCAAGCAAGGGTTGGCGATCACTGGAGCCCCAGTCAGCTTGGCGGCAACCGTGTGAAAGATCTGGGACCAGGGGCCCCCAACTAAGCTCTTCTTAGATTCCTGACCCAGAGACAGTGTGAGACGATAACGTGGTTGGGTTTTTTGTTTTATTTTTGGGGGGCGGGGGTTGGTGCCAAAATCTGGGAAGGAAACGATAATGTTTTCAGCTTCTAAGTTTGGGGTTAATTTGTTACACAGCAGTTGTTAACTAATACGACGTCATTAGGTTGTCAATTCGGCAGGCTGCTTGTGGTGAGGGCTATCAGTCACGTAAAGTGATACATTGTCTTCTTTCTGAAGCCCGTGGAAGTGAGGTTAGGTTGCTGTACTTGCAGCCAGAAGCACTCTGATAAAGAGACCTGGAGTCATCTGTCTGGAGCCCGCCCCGCAGCAACATCTGAAAACACTCTCCCTTTGTTCTCAAACAACTCTGCCATGACCTTCCTCCCTCCCCTGAGGATGCTAGGCTCCTTCCCGCCTCTGGGTTTTCACCCATTTTATTCCTGCTAGCCAGAGCTCTGTCTACTTTATCTTGTTAACGCTTTTGAGTTTTTCAGATTTTAGTTTGAAATCCCATTCCTTGGTAAAGTTCCAGACCTCCCTCTGAATTATTATTATTACAAGTCCCCTTGTTATGCACTTTGTAACACGATGTGCTGTGATACTTTGTATAAAATAATTATACTTTGTGCAACCACTTGGTTACTCTGTCTCCCTTCTCCCCCAGGACAAGGCTCATATCTGCAGGAGCACCATTGTACCATGGTGCTCAACTCAGTGCTGAAGAGGGGCAAGTTCTCAATGAATAACAAGTGAGTGAGTGAACAAATGCATTGGAAACATACATTGCTTGCTCTAGAGAAGGTTCTGGACTAATTATGTAGATTTTGGAGTCGTCAGTATGGAAGGGACATGGGAATTCCTGGGAGAATGAAACTTGGAATCACCAACCCCTGTGGCTGGAGGAGAAAGAGGACCCAGGAGAGGTGGTCCACAGGTGGTGTGTGACAAAGCCTGAAATGCCAAAGAGGAACTCTAAATTCTTGAGAGGTGGCAAGAGATAGAATTCTCAGAGCCAACTGAGCCCAAGGGGATATGGTGCCCTGCGTGACAGTATACGGAAAGCAGCCCAGAGTGAGGAGCCCTGAGAAGGACATGTGAGTGACTGTTCCTCCTGGAGCTAATAATGGACCAGGATGGCCTGTCCCCTCCTCACCCTGGACCCCAGTGCCGGGCCCATGGGTGTGGGAGTAAGACAGACAGTGAAAGTGTAGCCCTTTGCAGGCAGTGCCGACCACAGCATTTCACACCTGGAAAGGGCTTTCCCCCCAACAGACTCGGATTGCAGCATCTATCGTGGTCCCCCAGAGAAGGCTGTTCGAGCCTTGGGAGGGTCCCGAGTTGGTGGTACAATTACCAGTGTGTGCCATCTCTCCGGATAATGAGGTCCCTCCTCCTCTTTTCTTTTTTTCCTTTCCTTTTCCTTCCTTTCTTTCTTTTTTCTTTCTCTCTTTCTTTTTAAGATTTTATTTATTTATTTGATGAGAGAGAGAGAGCACAAGTAGGCAGAGCAGCAGGCAGAGAGAGAGAGAGAAGCAGGCTCTCCACTGAGCAGGGAGCCTGATGTGGGACTCAATCCCAGGATCCTGGGACCATGACCTGAGCCAAAGGCAGCGGCTCAACTGACGGAGCCACCCAGGCACCCTCCTCTTTTCTTTAAAGAGCTGAGGTAGGGGCTCAAATCATCCCGACAATTATTTCATGTCTCCTTTTTGTTCAGACCCTTGCTCTTATGTCTAGGTAAGCCTGAAATCCTGTGGGTCCATTACAACTTTATCCAGAGGGCATTACCTGCGGAGGAGTGAATGTGGACCTGATTAACACAGTGTCTGTCTCAGTGTCTACGTCAGAAGATGGGATTTCCAGAGACTGAAATCTATTCCTTGAGCAACAAAAACCAGAAAAGAAATAAAGCCTAATCAAATTCACACACACACACACCCTCAATCACCTTGAAGGCAACCTACAACTCCACACAGCCATCATCCTTCCTCCCCTCCATGACCACAAAGGGGACAGTAGAGAGGTGGAGAGGAAAACAAAAAGAGAGAGGGGGAGAACAGTAATATGGTTGGGAGTGGGAATTAGCAAACGCAGGAGGCGGCAACCTGTTTCTGGAAAAGGCCAGGTGGTAAACAATTCAGGCTTTAGGGTCACATAGGCTCTGTTAGAACCACTCAGCTCCACTGTTGTAGCATAAAAGCAGGCAAAACAACACGGAGACAAATGAGCATGGCTGTGTTCCAATTCAACCTTATTTATGAACACTGAAATTTACATTTCATATCATTTTCATGCATCACAAACTATTCTTCTTCTTTTGATATTTTTTTAAAGCCTTATTTGTTTAGAGCTGTTTTGGGTTCACAGCAATACTGAAAGGAAGGTACAGGGATTTCCCATACACCTCCTGCCCCCACACGAGCACAGCCCCCCATGATCAGAGGCTACATTTGTTACAACCGATGAACCTCCACTGACACACCGTTATCACTTGGGGTCCCTAGCTTACATTGGGGTTCACTCTTGGTGGGGTACATCTTTTTTCAACTCTAAACATTTAAAAACTGTTCTTAGCTCATATGCTAGACGAAAACAGGTGGTGGGCCTGATATGGTCACATGGCTTGAAGTTTGCTGACCCCTGGTCGAAAGTAAGAAGTGCTACAAGCAGCAAAGTCTCTGAGCCTCCCTTCCCTCCTGCCTTCCCCTTCTCCCTCGAACCCTCAGCCCACCATGTGCTAACTTTATCCTAGAGCAAGCATTCATATTTCCCTCTTAACTCCTGCTTGCCAGTCCTCTCACAGATACTTACACCTGCATTAGCATTCAAGATATGAGTTCTTAACCATGCTGTCACGTTTCTGTAGCAGACGGATCAAGGACCATCCAAAGCTCTCTGTAGAGGAAGGTTCTGTAGAAATTGAGTAGGTGGGCATGTAAGGCTTGTGGGGGAGAACGTGACTTTTACTTTATTTATTTATTTTTAAAAGATTTTATTTATTTATTTGACAGAGAGAGACACAGCGAGAGAGGGAACACAAGCAGAGGGAGAGGGAGAAGCAGGCCTCTCGCCAAGCAGGGAGCCCGATGCGGGGCTCGATCCCAGGACCCCGGGATCATAACCTGAGCCGAAGGCAGACGCCTAATGACTGAACCACCCAGGTGCCCCAGAATGTGACTTTTAAAATTCAGTTCTATAAAGTTTAGGTCCACCCAGTTTTTTTTTTTTTTCTGTTGCTCTATTATGAAGCAAAAATCATTTCCTGCTAACCATAATGCCTGTATTTTATTTAAAATGTTTCTTACCTACTCAAAATGTGAAGTGATTTTTCTCCAAGATCTAAAAATGTTCAGTAGTCCCTACTGGTTGATGAAACAAATGATCAGATATTAACTTGCAAGAGGGAAAGGACTTAACTGCATGTATTTATGGAGAGCTGATGCCCTTGGATTTATACTTGGGGAAGCTTCAGCCCGCCTGAATAAAGGTCATGGGCACCGTGAAAGAACACAGTGCTTGCAGCGAGACAGGCCTGGCTCCAAAGCCCGTTCTGCCATGGGCTGTAGGATTTACCTTCTTGAAGCTTCCGTCCCTTCACTTGCAAGCTGGAAATAATAAAGGTCAATTGTTCTGACATTTAAATGAGCAAGCGGATATGAAGTACCTAGATAATGTCACTATTTTTCATCCTTTCCATCTCTGGAGTCTCTCCCTATGGCCCTCCATCTAGCAAGACTTATTTTGAGCACCATTGTTTGGTCGCAGTAGCAACTTTCTATTTTTTGCCATAAAAGTAAAGCTTGAAGGCAGAGCAAGCAAGAAGAAGGCATTTGGAGTAAACTTCCTGGATTGGAGTTTTTTGTTTTTTGTTTTTCCTGGCTGTCTCATAATATTCAACAGAGATTCAATTACTTGCAACAATAATTAATATCACATTAGTAAATGAAGCTGACTTTCTAGAAGTAATAAAGCCAGACCAGAACATGAGCTCATGGCTGCTCTTGGCTCTTAAGTCTCTGCTGAGGAGGAGAAGGAGAGCCTGCCAAGGAATGTTAGGGGGAATTATCAGGCTTGTGGGTTTGCCAAAGCAGAATTAGCCAGGCTCTAATGCGTGCGGTGGGCGGCGTGCAGATGGAGAGAGTGCTGGAAGCAAGGCAGGAGCCTGGGGAGGAGGTGGGGGGCTGCCGGGGTGGGCTGGAGGGCCAGTGGCAAATACGGGCTGGGGGATGGTGATGGGGAGGGGAGGGACACTGCAGCCAACGTGCCATTGACTTACGGATGGGCCTTGCTGTGAGGCCTGGATTCAGAATGTCAGAGCTAGAAAAGTCTTGCATATCAGGTGGTTCTACTCTCTCATTGCACAGACGACAAAACGGACTCGTGTCATGTTCCGACTTGCCAAGGACATGCATGCTCTGTGACGGAAGAACCTCATTGTAAACGGCTGACTTCCTGCAGGTCATTCAGGGAAGGGGAGTCAGTGTCCTGTTTTGGCCAAAAGAGAAATAGATGTCCAGAGAGTGCTAAGCTTGTCTCATAAAAGTCTTGAGGCACTGCCAACTGCTTGTCCATCACCCTTGGGTGGAGAGGGTACCACATACACATGGGCTCATGCTGCTGTTTTCTTTCTTTTGGAATTTGGGGCTTGGGGGGCTAGAAACCGACAGTTACAGCTTTTTAAAAATTTTTGTTGCTATTGCAACAAATATAATATTTATTATAATATTATAATATAATAAATATGGTATAACCTTATACTATATAATATTTATTATAACATAATATTCATCATATTGTAATTTCATCATAGTGCTTATTATAATGAAATATTAATACCAATAATATACCAGACAACAGTTTGTGGAAATGACTCACCTTCCCTGTCCTCTGTCCTGAGAGAAGGGCATGTCATGGAAGGCCTGTGACCAGCCTGGGGCGGAGGGGGGGTCCTTGAAAACACCTCCTGACCCCCAATGAGTAGTCTCCCAGGAAGAAGTACCACCTCTACCCCCCCCACCCTCATCTCCTGCTGCACTTACATTCGGAACCCTAGCCCATCAGCTAAAGCCTCCCCTGCCCCCTCCAGGCTCCTCCCCATTTACCCCCCTCCCCACAAGGAGAAAGCTGGCAATGGGAGAAGGTGGTCGCTGGGTTTTGTGGGAAAAGAGGTGCCAATTATAGCCTTTATTAGGCTCGCACCCGCTGTCTCACTGCCTTTCGACTGCTGCAGACCACACACACACTCTGTTCTCCCGCACTGGGACAGACCTGTGTGGTCCTGCCGACTCACTTATAATAAATCTACGAGCTTAATAAAAGGCATCACTTCTATCTTTTGATCTCTCTTGAGTTACTCATTAGCTCTGGGGAACACACTTCTTGACTGACAGGCCCTTCCCAGGGAAAACCCGAGCTTTGTGGTTCTTCAAACAAAAAGCAGCATGGAAATGTAGGGGTATGTGTTTGTGTGTGTGTTGGGGGCGATGCACTGTGTGATTTGGAGGATGGAGGAAGGGGAAGGAGGAGTTTGGCCATCTCGGGAGACGTCTGGAACAAGGTCACCAGAGGAAAATGAGCATCACCCAGAACTGCTGCACAAGGAAGAAGGTTCTAGAATCCTCAGGGCTATAGAGCCCTGTAGCCTCACCTGTTCCAGTCTTCCTTCCTACCTTCCTTCAACATCTTTCTTAGGATTCCATTTCCCCATAGAAGCTCCAAGTCTTAGCTCTGACTTAATCTGAATTTCCTTTAAATGTACTACAAGCACTTTCTTGGGCAACCTCTTGCCTGGTAAATTTTCTGAAGGGATCAATACTCCATTTTCTTTCCGGGCACACCCAAAACTTGCCTTGCCTCCTATGCTGTGTAAGCATTTGTGGCATTTCCTCTGTGCCAGGTTCTGGGTTAAGCTCTGGGCCTAGTACTCCTGTGTGTGTTTCCAGCCCCCTGAGGTAGGGACGGTTGTGATCTGCGTTTAATAGCTGAGGAAACTTGGATTTGGAGAATTGAGGTAAGTTGTCCAAGGTCACACAGCTCCTAGGTGAAGGATCAAGGACCTCACCCCGGCGCTGCCTGAGTCCACAGGCTTACACACTCTGCCCCAAGCCGCCTGCGTTGGGCCTCCCTTGGGCTGCTCGGTTGTGCATGCATTTGGCACTCCCTCCAGCCCCAAGCCCAGCACTGAGGTGAAGTTCCCAGCGTTCTTGCCTCCCGAGAACTCACGTCATGCCCCCTCACTGGGGGTGACTTCACCCTGGGCTAAGGCTGCTCTGGGAAACCACAGCCACTCAAGGAATCATGGGGAAGGCACCAGACTCAATATCGACTCACTGTGTGTTGGCGTTTCAGCTGAGCAAACAAATCTACCAGCCATGTTTGGTCCTCTTTACCACCCAGACACAGCCTTCCTCACAGCCACCCCCGCGGGAAACCACACTGCAGCCACCACAGGGCCCCACGGAACAGAGAGGCTGTGTTGCCCACTGGCTAAGGGTGTAGCCTCTGCAGTCGGCTGAGGCAGGGTTGGGCCCCACTTATGCCCCTTCCTACCTACTTGACCTTAAGCATGACACTCGGGGTAAGTCTCTCAAAGCTAATGGGAGGTAATGGGAACACTTACATCACAGGTGTGTTAAAGGAGATAATCCACACGAAAGAGCCTGTCGTAAAGCCGTCTTTTTATAAAGGTTAGGCATTATTAACGTTATGGGTGGAACTGAGACCCCCAAACATGTTAAAGTCCTAACACCTGGTACTTACAAATGTGCCTGATTTGGAAATAGGGTCTTCATAGATGTCATCAAGCTGAGGTCACCAGAGGTGGCCGTAATCCAGTGTGACTGGTGTCCTTATACGAAAAGGGAGACTGAGACACAGGTGTACGTAGAGAGGAGAACGCCATATGAAGACACAGGCACGGAGGGAAGATGGCACATGAAGATGGTGACAGAGATTGGAGGCAGCTGCTGCAAGCCCAGGAATGGAAGCTACCAGAAGCTGGAAGAGACAAGGAAGGATCTTACCCTAGAGGTTGCAGAGGGACCGTGGTCCTGCTAACACCCTGATTTCCAACTTCTAGTCTCCAGAACTGTGAGATAACACAGTTCTCTTGTTTTAAGCCATCCAGGTTGTGGCAGCCCTAGGAAATGGATGCAATTAACATTAAAAACATCAGCGGTATAGGAGCCCCATGACTTCTGTCCTAGTTTTGAGTTTACTTTTAAATAGTTGTGTCCACTTGGACAACCTACAGAGGCATCAACTATTAGAACTGGATGCCAGGTGAGGGAACCGAGCCCACAGAGGGGAGTAACTGGCAGGTAACCTCAGCGAACCTGTTACTTCATCCGTCAACAAGAGGTAATTATCCCTGCCCTGCCTGCTTCCCTGAGCTGTGGTTGAGGTGTCAATAAGATCACCTAGGTAGACCAGTTGCCCTCATAGCCATGGCAGCACATGCACAGGAGAGCTCAAGTGCACGTGTGCGTGCACACGTGCGCGTGCACACGCGCACACACGCCACTGTCTGTCTTCACAGGAGCGCCCTTGTCAGCGTGCCAGAATTCTGGTTGATTTAGGCCAGTGATGAGCTATTTGAAGCAGGTGAACTTAATAACAGCCTCTGGGCACCCATGTGACCGTCAGCCCACTGGTTGGGTAAATATGGAAGAGATGGTGAGATGTGCCACTCGAGAAACAGTGTAGACAGTGTGTATTGGCATCCACAAAGGAGGGCTTGGTCTCTTAGGGAAGAATATGATGACTCAGGACGCCTGGTTTCTGCACCTGGTGCCACTGCCTGACTCAGTACGCATTCTTGGGCAAGTCCCTTACCCTCTCTGGGCCTTCCCATGCCTACCTATAAAGCATGAGCTGGGACCTGCAATCAGGTCTGTGGGACTCCAGAATCTGTGATCTTAACCAGCATTTTACCGCCGAAAGAAATGAAACCAACTGGTCATTCCAGAGGGTACAGATTGTCAGTAGGGCACGACTGGTATGTGTGTATGTTCTGAAATCACAAAGCTGACAGGGTCAGGAGGTCACCTGGCTTGACTCACCAGAAGATAACCCACATAAACAGATTTTTTGGATGGTTTCTGGGCATTCTGGTAATGTTTTCCTCATTCGTCTTGAGGATGCTCCTTCTGTTGGCATAGAAACAGTCTTCCTTAATATGGGGGAAATGATGAATACAAAGGTTGGGTTTATAAAACTATAATATCTCAGTTTTGGTTCTGCCTTTTTTTTTTTTTTTAGCCCATGTGACTTTAAGCAAACCAGTTTGTCTGCTAAGCTTGATATGGAGACTTTGGTGGGTTGGGAGGAGAGCAAGGCAAGACCATGAAAGCTCCGGGCAGCTCTGGAATATGGCAGATGCTCAAGAAATGTGGGTTTCCCTCCCTTGGGGTTAATCTGGAGCTAGAAAGATTATATCTACTCTTCGTACCTCTGTCAGCTCTTCAATGGTCTGAAGACAACTGTCCTGTGGTCCCCCAACTGTTAACTTTCTCATACTTTCCTCCTCGCCACCACCTTCATCGTCACCATCATCACCATCACCAATATCCTCACCAGCATCCTCTTTCTCAACAGCATCACCTTTTACCATTAACACCTTTGTCCGTCCTCATCACCACCACCACGTCATACATTTGAGTTAAGCCTAGAATTTTGCCTGTGTTCTCAGAAGTGTAGCCAGTGGATCCATCAGAAAGTCATTGAACCAAGTATTTTTTTTCTTTTTTAAAAGAATGGATGTATAGTGGACACTCAGTGTTCTATCCTTTGCAGGTGTACAGCATAGTGATTGGACAAATCCATACACTGTGCTCTGCTCACCACAAGTGTGAGTACTGTCTGTCACTACACAATGCTATTACCAGGACATCAGCCACATTCCCTGTGCTGTACCTTTCATGCCTGTGACATATTCATTCCATAACTGGAAGCCCGTCCCTCCCAATCCCCTTCACCCATTTTGCCCATCCATCACCCCTTCTCCTCTAAATTTTATTCTTCTTTTACAGAGGGTGAGACTGAATCCCAGGGAACTACTTTAAGCCAGTATAACACCTAGCCAGCTCAGGTTACACACAGAATGAGGTAGGAAGCTTCAGATGTTTTGGAGTGACGTTTGATATTCCCCATCATGTTCTTATACAACTGACTTCTCAAACTTAAAGAAAGATTTTACATTTGAGTGTATGTATGTGTGTGTTCATGCATGCATGTGTGTGTGTGTACATGTGAGAGAGAGAGAGACAACGTACACATCACATGCTTGGAAAACTCTGGAGCCCTTCTCCTGCCAAGCAGACTAGAGCTTCCGCCCACACTTGCAAGATTTGGATGTCTTTTGTCCCCTAAAAGTCTCACTTCTCCTGGCTAATCCAGGCAGAGCTTCCTGCTGCCTCCTTACAGGACACAGTTCAGACCAGAATATTAGTGGAGATTACAGGAAGAAGAATTGATTTGGGGGAGCGATGGGGCTGCTAGGCAGGGAAGCTTGGCATCCAGGTGGGAGCCTTCCATGGATGATCTCGAAGCACCTGGTTAGAAACAGGGTGGGTTGAAGTTGGCCCTTCCCAGGGGTGCCTAGAGCTAGTCCATATCCTGTACTCCATCCCTAGGTTCTTCCTAGGACAAATCTGCCCTTTCCTTTGTTTTTATATGTAAATGACATGTGTACATCTTTTTTCTCCTTTGCATATCAAACTTTGCTCACTATAAATAGGGTGGCCCTATAGCCCAGTTTGACTGGGACAGTCAAGCTTGCATCTATTGCCCTGTCCAGTTTACCATTTGTCACCAAACAATGTCCCTGTTTGGACATTAACTGTAGAACATTCTTGCAAGGATAAGTATCAAAGAAGACAAAGGACAAACCCCAAATGAGGGGTTTGCCCTGTGGCTCAGTGGGAAGAACTTTAGAGTTGGAAGCAGAGAGCTTAGTTTAAGTCTTAGCTGTAGCTCTTTCTATCTTGGTAGGACTCACTTATCTCATCTGTAAAATGGGTATGATTACACCTACTTGATAGGGTTATCAAAGGTGAATGGCCTTAGTAGGTTCTGTTCCCTGCACCATCTCCTCTAATGATCTGTCATACCTTCATATTTCAGTTATAACTGTGCCAGTTTTTCTCCAACTTTGTCAAATATCTGGTCAGACAAAACCAGTGCGGGCCTTGGACCAGGGTTCAGGGTTCACCAGCTTTGGGGTTTGCCCAGAGAGCTCTGAACGTCTAGTTATGCCTAAAAAAACCCAACCCACCTCTCAGTGCTGTGCTGGCTGAAGCAGCCACACCCCAGGAACTGCTAATTTGGTAGATGGATTTGGGAAATCTGGAAGATGATAAAAAGCATTTACTTGTTGGAAGTTTAGGGAATTAGAGCCAAAAAGCAGAAAGCAGGTTTGGGAGGTGGGTTGGCTGCAGTAAAGGACTGAATCTGTGAGGGGGAGGAAGAAAATGGAGTCTGCCCTGCAATGCTCTGTCCCTGGGGACCATGGCCCCAGAATGTTCTCTCCAGTCTGGTTACTGAGCCCAGCCCTGCTCACCAAGCCCCATGCTGGTGAGCTCCAGGTGCTACTACTCTCCTGCTCCCTTTCACAGCTTGTGGCCAACAAGGACACCCATCAGTCCCAGCCCGCACTGCTGTCCATGTTGTGTCCCCTTCCAGCCACACACCAGTGCAGTGCCTGAGGCCTTAACTACTCGGAGCCACGGGGAGCGTCCAAACGCAGAGGGTCCTGCCAGACCTTCTTCAGCCTGTTTCCTCCTCTCAGCAAGCCCAAGTTCTCCCCACCACAGGAATGCAGCCACCTTTGAACACCTAAATAAAGATTGTTGACTTTTCAAATCTTTTCTTTTCTTTTAAGATTTTGCTTATTTATTTGAGAGAGAGAGAGACATAGAGCACAAGGGCAACCACAAGCAAGGGGAGAGGCACAGGGAGGGGGAGAAGCAGAGTCCCCACTGAGCAGGGAGCCTGATACAGGGGGCTCCATCCCTGGGACCCTGGGATCATGACCTGAGCTGTAAGGCAGATGCTTAACCAACTGAGCCACCTAGGAGCCCCTCAAACCTTTTCTTCACTCCCCCTGTTCCAGGCAGTGTGAATTTCTCCTTCCTCCCTCCTGTGCCTGAGCTTGCAAATGTGGCCGTGCTTTACAAGATGCTCTGTATCTGCCTCCCTCCATTCATAGTAAGCTCCGAGAGGACAGACTCAGTATCTCTCAGTTCTGTATCCCCCATGACTCACACTGTGATCCTAGGTTAACCCCTCTAAGACTTATCTAGACACAAGGTGTTTTGACCCCTGTAAGAGTCAGGGTTCTCCAGAGAAACAGAACAAATAGGATATTTGTTTTATATATACATATGTACATATATATATAATTATATATAAATATATACTACTATATATTAATAATAAGCATTAATGTATCATATAAATATTTGAAGAGAGACTATATATTATATATACGTATAAAGAGATTTATGATAAGGAATTAGTACACCTGATGAGGAAGCTGACCAGTCCAGAATCTGCAGACCTAATGTCCCAGGTCATGTCCGCAGGCCGAAAGCTGAGGTATAGTCAGGTCTTCCAGTGCACCCGCTGGAAGACGGTCAGGCAAGAACACGTTCTCTTCTCTGGGGGGAGGTCAGTGTTTTGTTCCATTCCGTACTTCCACTGGATGAAGCAATTGCTTTACTCTGTCTACCAATTCAAATGTTAATCTCTCATAAAAGCACTCTCACAGGAACACCCAGAATAATGTATCACAATACTTGGGCACTCCGTAGCTTGTAGCTTGACAAGTTGACACATCAAATGAGCCATCACATCCCTCTGCTATTGGATATTGTTTAAAGGTGCTCAGCATTTATTCCTTCCCCCTTCTGTCCTCTCCAGTGTATTGTAGAGGCTAGAAACCTGAGAACTACATTTCCCAGACTCCCTTGCCAGCAGGGTTAAGGTTCTGCCCATGGACGAGCTTTCCGAGAGATTCAGAAACAAGGCAGAGGCATCTCTGTCCAGCACTAGACCTTACGTAAGCTTCTGCAGATGTGACATTTTGCAGTGGCCAGCTCGCCTTCCCATCCTCCACCTGGCCTCTGTGTTGGAGAAGCAGGTTCCTGCAGGTCTGACCTCTGGATTAAAACGTGAGGGGCAGCTTGACCAATATCTAGTAGTGGTCCCTGAGGGATTCTTCGCTCTAAGCAACCTGTTCCCCACAGTAAAAGCTCCTTCTTGAAATACCAAAGGTGTTTTCTCTTTCTTTTTTTTTTTTCTTACATTTTATTTTATATTTTTAAAGACTCTGTTCAGGGGGTGCCTGGGAGGCTCAGTCAGTTAAGTGTCTGCCGTGGGCTCAGGTCATGATCCCAGGGTCCTGGGATTGAGCCTCACATAGGGCTCTCTGCTCAGTGGG
This sequence comes from Martes martes, assembly GCF_963455335.1. Lineage (NCBI taxonomy): Eukaryota > Metazoa > Chordata > Mammalia > Carnivora > Mustelidae > Martes > Martes martes. The sequence goes on along the minus strand of NC_137896.1, from coordinate 100,593,778 downwards.
GAGCCTGCTTCTCCCTCTGCCAGTCTCTTTCCCTGCTTATGCTTGCTCTCTCTTTCTCTCTCTGACAAATAAATAAGTAAAATCTTAAAAAAAAAAAAAAGACTTTGTTCACTTATGAGAGAGAGAGAGAGAGAGCGCGCGTGCACACACACACACACACACACACACACACACACACACACAGGGGGAGGGAGAGGGAGAGGGAGAAGCAGGTTCCCCACTGAGCAGGGAGCCCTATGTGAGGCTCAATTCCAGGACCCTGGGATCATGATCTGAGCCCAAGGTAGACGTTACCCCATTTCCCGACTGAGCCACCCAGTGTTTTTTTGCACTGAAACCCCAGATGATAGACACATCATCATATTGACCTGAAGGTGTTGGACTTTGGGTTTGTAAATACAAAATTTAAGAAGTGGAACATAAAACAATATTAATACATTTTTCACCGAGAGAGAATTTTCAGGAGCAAGTCTCATTAAGCCGATATGAATTTCTAGATCAATTTTCTATACAACACAGTTATACAGTTTCCCCCTTATTTCCATTTTTATTTTACTAAAAAATTTTAAACACTATCATGTTTTTTCTCTTTTTGCTCTAAAAATAGGAAAGATGATGAGCTTATCAATCGGGGCTTTATTTTTGTCAAATTAAATAATGATACCTATCTCCTAACAGTTTGATTTTTGTTTTGTGGTTTTATTTCTACCAAACCTAATTTTCCTAAGAAGGCCTAAAGTTTTCAGTTTTACCGAGAAAATTTAATTCTGTCCATTTTTAATCCATAAACCATTTTACTATGTAAAATGATGATTTAATTATATGTTGAATATTTTTACACAGACCAATTTTTCTTGGACCAATTCTTGCATCTTTCATGTTAACTCAAAAGATCTGATGTGGTGAATATAATAAGAAATATGTATTTTAGTCTTTGTCCCTGGCTCCTAAAGCCTTGTAATTTCCTAAGTTATTAGAGTGGTAAGGCATCTTTTGTTATAATATTTGGGTTTTTGTCCTCAGTTCCTGAACTAGCTCCAGTGAGATAAAGGTAAATGAATGTCTCTTATTACTTATAAGGAATGTCTGTCAACAACACCTGAGTTCGTTAATGAGGTGATTTTTAGAAAGCCCCTAGATAACCACAGGATTGGGGGTGGTTGCCAGGAAACCAACCACATGATTAGAGGGTTGGGACTTGTAGGCCCCCACTCCATCTTCGGAGAAGGAAAAGGAGCTGGAATCTGAACGAATCACCAGTGGCCAATGATTTAATCAACCTGCCTATGTAGTGAACCCTCCATAAAACCCCCAAAAGGATGGAGTTTGGAAAGCTCTGGGTTGGTGGACAGAAACACACCCACTTGCACCATGACAGATGGTCCTGTTCTCCAGACCCTTCTGGACCTCAACCACTCTATCTCTTCATCTGGCTGTTCATTCCTATACGTCAATATCCTTTGTAATATCCTGGTAGTCTAGTAAGCAAATTGTTTTTCTGAGTTTACTACGAGCCATTCTAGCAAATGATCAAAACCAGGGAAGGTTTGATCAAACTCAAATCTCCAATTTATAGCCAACTTGGACAAGTTGTAGGTAACCCGGGGACCCACCACTTGCAGTTGGTGTTTTAAGGTTGAGGAGGACAGTTTTGTGGGACTGAGCCCTTCCCCTGTAGGCACTCATTCTAGTTAGTATCAGAATCACATTGTAGGACATCTAGCTGGAGTTGCAGAGTTGCTGGGTGTGGAAAACTCTCACATCTGGGGACCAGAAGTGAAGTATTCTAGAACTCAAATACTGTAGTAGAGATAGAGATATCTTCCCTTTCAATGTGATTCTTCTGTTTTCAGATTTCACTCTGCACTATTTTAGTTGATGTCAGATTTCTTCTTTTTTTACTTCTACAGCTAAACTTGACAGTGATTACCACTGTAAATTAATTGTACAAAGACTGATTCTTTACATTTTTAAAAATTGAAGCGAAGGGCATCAGAACAAAAACAGAATGTATCTGCACATTAAGTCCAGAACATTCTTATTTCCATATGGCGGGGGTTCCGTAACTATGAAACGGACTTGTTTTGAGGATTAAACAATACATCAAATGCTCAGCATGATATCTGGAGCATAAATCACCCAATAACAATTAGTCCCTATTTATTAATTCCGAATGTTTGTGCATTAAATTGAACTTTGAACCCTGTGAGATGGGTGTTATTATCACTTATGAGGAAGAGGAGTGGATTGCTGGCTGGCCCACGTTCATCTTGGACATGGGCCCAGGCTTTCTGACACTGGGTGCCAAATCCTTTTTCCTACCCTATGCAGCTTTGCAGGGGGGAAAAATGGTTCTGTCCCAGGAGGAGATAGTCAACTTAGCAGGGTTGAAATACCACCTGAACTCCTGCTAAAGGCAGGCCAGGATAGGACCCATTCATAGGAAAACATAGAGCAAACAGGACCAAAATGCCAGGCAGTCCCCAGAGAGCATAGGCACAGGCAAGACTCACCGCAAAGGACGTAAGTGACCTGAAGGAGACCAATGACACTTCAGAAACCCCTGTAATTGACCTGAAAGAGACCAATGACACCTCAGACCGGGAAAGACTGGAAAAGTACCAAAGACACCAAGACCTCTGTGGCTCCCAACCCAGTGCCAGCTGGCCTATCAGGGTCCCAGAGAAGGAAGGCGGCAAATGAGAATGGCAGCTCTTCTGGACATTGAGGTGGGGCTGTGGTCTGGAGGTTCTAGAGGAGAGCCCACTTCCTTGTCTTTTCCCGCTTCTGCAGGACGCCAACGCTCCTTGGCTCCTTCAGCAACACCAGGCTGAGTCCTTCCCATGCTGCTGTTCTGGTTCTCCCCTCCAAAGACCTCTTCCAACTGATTATGTTGGGTCCACTGGGGCCATCCAGGGTAATCTCCCTATTTTAACATCAGCCGATTAGCAGCCTTAATTTCATGTGCAGTCTGATTTCTGCTCTGCCATCTACCCTAACACAGTCATAGACATCACTGGGGCCCCTCATTCTGTCCACCACATGCTGAGAAAAGTCAACAGGGGCAATAGTGAGGAGGGCAAGAGAGGGCTGATTCTTGTGGTCAGTTGGTCAGTCCCTGCACTCCCTTCCAGCTGTTGGGCAAATTCCAGGGAGATGGTGTGATGCAGTTTTGGTCAGAGGATCTGGATTGGAAGCCTGGCTTTCACACTTAATGATTGGTGACTTAGATGCCCTGAGTTATTTCCTCACTTGCTGGGGGGTGATAACAACACTTCAGGCACATTTATTTCGCAAGGGTTCAATAAGATCTCTCATGTGGGAATACACCCAGCGCATTCCAAGTGTTCAATTTTCTTCTGCTGTCACCCACTTCACAGTAGGTAGGAGCTCCTGCCTCTTTCTTACATTTGTTCACTTAGTCAATGTACCTGAAACATGAATTATGTGCTGAGTATGTATTAGGTGCTGAGGGAGAGTCAGCCCTGGATGCTGACCTGTGTGACCTTCAAAAACAGCAGAAGAGAGAGCTGGATGCTGGGTTACATAATGGGCAACAGCAGAGAAACGAGAGGGTGGTGAGGGTGGTGTCTTTCCCCATACCTGTGTGTATCACTTTGTTAGGCAGTGTCCAAGAGAGTCCCACATGATGGTGAAAGCCTGCAGAAGTGAAAGAAAATAGAAGTTAAGGGCGCCTGGGTGGCTCAGTCAATTAAGCATCTGCCTATGGCTCAGGTCATGATCTCAGGGTCCTGGGAATGAGCCCCGCATCACATTGGGCTTCCTGTTCACTAGGGAGTCTGTTTCTCTCTCCCTCTCACTCACTGTCTCTCTCTCTCTCTCTCTCTCTCTCTGCCCCACCTGACTGCCTGCTCTCTCTCTCTCTCTTTCTCTCAAATACATAAATAAAATCTTTACATTAAAAAAAAAAGAAAAAGAAAATAGAGGTTAAGAGCACGGGGTTTGAATTTAGATCTAGATTTTAAAAAAACCTTTTATTATGAGAAGCTCCAAACATTAATAAAAGAAGAGAATACAAAACTGTGCTAATTCAGTAGCCGCTAGCCACATGCGGCTATTAAACACTTGAAATATGGCTAGTCTGCATTGAAATTGCTATATGTGTAAAATACCCATCAATTTCAAAGCCTTAGTATAAAAAAATGTAAAATAGCTCCTTAGTAATTTTTATATTATTTTGGGTTTGGTGAGGTGAATAATCTGTATTATTATAATTAACAATAACTTTCATTCCTTTTTAAATGTGGCTAGAAATTTTTTAATATGTATGTAGGTCACATTAAATTTCTACTGAATCAAGCTGATACAGAGTACCAAACCCCTACTTCAAATGAATCACTCAGCTTCATTACCAACTTTTGAACATTCTTGTTTCATCTTTTTCCCTACCAACCTCCACCCACACTGAATTATTTTGCAATAAAGTCAACTATCATATTATTTCATATGGAAATATTTCAGTATGTACCTCAAAAAGAACTATCTAAAAAAAAGTCTTGTCATTACACTTCAGAAAAATGAATGTATATCAATTATATTTCAGTAAAACTTGGAAAAATTAATTAATTTTATCAGAGAGATCCTTGATTCCAGACAAAATAGAATAGACACATTTTTTCCAGCTTCCTCCCTCTAAGTACAACCAAACACCCTAGACAAAATAAATAAGACAAAAACAAGAAGATTCTGAGAGGCGAAAAAGAAGACTGGATAGGAATCCCAGGATTTCAGGAATGACATGGCGATGAGTTCCTAGATCTTCTAATTCTCTCTTCTCATATGTATTATGGCTTCCCTCAATCAGGAAACACCAAGAGGTGTAAAACAAAAACAAAACAAAAACTAATCTCCAAGAAAATCTCTAACCAAAGGATCAGAAGATTAGTGGCCTCGCAGATCCAAAATTTTTCTGAAAACACTCACTCTACTCCAGCCAAACACCACGGGAAAAACAAGGCAACTGTCAACAACTGAGGTCGAGTGGGAGCCTAGGCTTTAATCCATGGCCGGTGATGATAATTCTCTTTTTTCTCCCCCCAACCCACCATTTGCAGTGTCAGCAGAGACCTAGTGGGAAGCCTGGACTTCTGCATGACCTGGCAGTAAGGAGACGGCAGCCTCCTTTCCTCTGCTGGTGTAGGGTCAGTGAGCACTGCTAGAATATTTAAATAATATCCAGAGTCTCACGGAAGAATACCTAACATATCCAGCTCACATTAGAAAAACACTTCTTATACCAAAAATATCTCAACTTGAATGAAAAAAATAAAAGCCAATCAAAAAGCATCTACACAGAAATGGCACAGAAGTTGGAATAATCTGACAAGCATTTTAAAGCAACTATCATGAAAGCACTCTAGTAAGCAATTATAAGCACATTTGAAGGAAATGAAAAATTAGAAAGCTTCGGGAAAGAAATAGAAGATAGAAAGAAGAACCAAATGGAAATTTTAGAACTGAAATTATAATAACTGAAAGAGAAACTCAGGAGACGGACTCAAGAACATAATAGCGGCGACAGAAGAATCAGTAAACTTGAAAATAAATCAAAATAAATTATCCAGTCTAGGGGCACCTGGGTGGCTCAGTCAGCTATGCCCCTGCCTTTGGCTCTGGTCATGATTCCAGGGTCCTGGGATGGAGCCCCGCATCGGGCTCCTTGCTCAGCAGGGAGCCTGCTTCTCTCTCCGCCTCTGCCTGCTTGTGCATACTCTCTCTTTCTCCCTCTCTTTCTGACAAATAAATAAACAAAATCTTAAAAAAAAAAAAAAAGACCAATTGGGCCAATGGCTACAATAATATGCTTCAACTATATGCTAACTACAAGAACCTCACTTCAAATATAACGATATAAATAGGTTAAATGTAAAAAGATAGCAAAAATACAATGCAAACATTAATCACAAGAAAGTAGGAATGTCTATGTTAATATCAGATAAAGTGGACTTTGGAGCAAATAAAATTACCACAGACAGAGAAAAACAAAACATAATGATTAAAGGATCAATCAACCAAAAAGACATAGCAATCCTAAATATGTAGGCACAAAACAATAGCTCTTCAAAAGATACAAAGCCAAAACGAATAGAACTGAAAGGAGAAATAGACAAACCCATAAGCTGAGACTTCAGCACTCCTTTCTCAACAATTGATAGACCTGGTAGACACTAGTAGTGTCAGCGGAGACCAACAAGCAACCAGTAAGATCTAGTTGGCATTTATAGAGCACTCTACCGAAATGAAATCTACAGTCCTAGGTTTCAGTGAATACTATTCTTTCTAAGCTTGGCACCCTTGGCATAACAGAAGACTAAACGAAGAGTATGCAAAAAGACAAACATTTTTTTAACTGCCGATTTTTTAGTGATTATTTTACTTTTAATGATTATTTATATGGTTATAAGAAAACTGGAGAGGGGCACCTGGGTGGCTCAGTGGGTTAAGCCTCTGCCTTCGGCTCAGGTCATGATCTCAGGGTCCTGGGATCGAGCCCCACATCGGGCTCTCTGCTCAGCAGGGAGCCTTCTTCCTCCTCTCTCTCTGCCTGTCTCTTTGCCTACTTGTGATCTCTGTCTGTCAAATAAATAAATAAAATCTTAAAAAAAAAAAAAAAGAAAGAAAGAAAACTGGAGAAGGCTCTGCCCCAACCAATAACTTAAGAACACTGGCACTGAAGCATGGGATCTCTGGGTGGGATAGAGTTATTTTCGAAAAGAGTAGAGCTCAGGAGTCACCCTGGCTGTCCATGACTTGTGCCAAGTGTTTTAAAGGGGGACTGAAGCAGACCTGAAGCTGAGCTCTTTATAGAGCCACCTGTCAAATTCACAAGATCACACCAGCAACACAGAGGACCAGAAAGAGAATCTGAGGGGCACCTGGGTGGCTCTGTTGGTTAAGCATCTGCCTTCGGCTCAGGTCATGATCCCAGGGTCCTGGGATCTAGCTCCGCAACGGGCTCCCTGCTTGGTGAGGAGCCTACTTCTCCCTCTCTCTCTGCTGATCCCCCTGCTTGTACTCTCTCTCTTTTTCTCTGTCAAATAAATAAATAAAATCTTTTTTAAAAGAGAGAGAGAGAAAGAGAATCAGAGAACATCGATTCTAGCACCAAATGTAGCTTTAGCACACAGCAGGTGCTTAATAAACATTTGTAGGACAAATGAATGAATGGTTCATTCATGCCACCATTCCATGGTTCCAGCTCTGCTGCTCTAACCATCTAGCATGTCTTGTCACCTTTCTGAGTCTTCTCTCACGTAGATGTAGTGAGAACTTAGGAACAATCACCTCTCCAGCCCCTTCTAGCTCTCACAATCTGTAACACTACCTCATCTTGCCACTTTCACACACATGAGATCACTCATAACATGATCTTAATCTTCACAACAGCTCCAAGAGGAAGTCATACCCATTTTAAAGACAAGCACATTTAGTGGCCTGACGCATACATAGTAACTGTCGGTTTTGATTTGTCCTTCTCAAAAATCCTATTAATGGAGCAGAAAAAAGATATTATTGTTACTATTTTCCAGATGTGGGGAATGAGAGGGGTGTGCAATTTTCATCATTTACCTGCACGGCTATCATTTTGCAAATCAACATGTTTTTTTTGTTGTTGTTTTTTTGTTTTTGTTTTTGTTTTGCAAATCAACATGTTTTCACAGACCCCTACTTGTCAGCTTTGGAGAGACCAACGAAATGGCCAAGATGCCAAGAACGACTCATAAAGGCATAAAGTTCTAGCTTGACCGTCTCTTTTTTATCCAAAATAGTTGCCAACTCAGTAAGCCGCAGCTGAAGAATCAGAAACTCAAAAGCAGGTCAATATAAATGACCCAAACTGAAACACAAAGGAAGAAATGATGCATGGGAGAGAAAAAAATCGCAAAATTTGCCCCAACTCATGTACTCAATTGGATGGTCTTGTGATCCCCACTTTACAGAGGGAGAAGCCAAGGCACGGAAAGTCTATGGAACTCGCCTAGTCACACAGCTCATGAGCAGAGGAATCAGGATATGAATCCAGGCCCCTCCAGCTCTAGACTTTTTGTTTCTAACCACCTTTCTACAGTTGCTTCCTATAAAAGGGACCTGAGGCTCTGGTCATTTCCCCACAGTCACACACCCCTTAACTGCACTCAGAGCTCAGATTAAAACCCAGGTCTGACACTGGAACACAGGCTAGAGGGATTCAAAGGGGTAAAGGGAGGGACTTGACATGTGTTGAGGAAGTTTCTCCTAGCTCAGGCTCTGAATCTTGCACTGATGCAAAATTACTCAACGTAATCTCCCACCATGGGAACTAAGTAACAGGACCCACCTTTTCAGATAAAGATACCGAGGTTCTGGGGTGCCTGGGTGGCTCACTGGGTTAAGCCTCTGCCTTCGGCTCGGGTCATGATCTTAGGGTTCTGGGATCGAGCCCCGCATCAGGCTCTCTGCTCAGCGGGGAGCCTCCTCCCCCCGCCATCCTGCTCTCTCTGCCTGTCTCTATGCCCACTTGTGATCTCTCTCTGTCAAATAAATAAATTAAAAAAAAAAAAAAGGGTACCGAGTTTCTGAAAGGCCCTGAAAAGTTTGGTGCAAAGAGGCTGAGTCTTCTCTCTTCCAAGCTGTAGCTGGTGTCACTGCTTCTCAGTTGCCTTCTCAGGCTTAGGGGAGACAGGCAACAGGCTGCTGCTGTCTGTGGTATGGCTGCTGTGGTCATGCTCTAGCAAGAATGAACCCCCTTCTTCCCAGGCAGTCGGCATTCAGAAGGTTTCTCATATCAGGTTCCCATCTGTGGTCATTTAAGGTGGTAATTCAGATCACTCAGGCCAGGATTTCCCAGAAGCACCATGCGCTGGCTGTGATAGGGAAGACTAGGGCAGGTCACGAAGAGAGAGGCATATGGGACAGCGAGGTATTGACACCTCTCTCAGCTGGTCTCTTGACCAACAGAGTCTAAGGACATAGGGCTGGCCCCGGTGAGGGCTAAACCAGGCCTGAAGAAGAGCCTGCATTACAATAGAAACATTCGATGGTAGGAGAGGAAAGAGCTCCTAATCCCCCCTTGGGACAGAAGAGAGACCTCCCAGGATTACATGGTCCAGGACCTGTGGGCAGGAGAATGGGACTTTCAGCTGTGTTTCTATCTCTTTTCAAGTGGGAAGACCTCAGTCAAGGGGTCATTCACCATCTGCGAGGACAGGGGCCCTTGGCCCAGCTTTGGAGATACGACCATGGAATATGAGTGAGCAGAGAATCACAGATCCGGGCTCCTATCGGTGCACGGCGAGACCTCAGAAAAGGTAATACTGGGGCACTGTGACTCATTTTCCTCACCTGTAAAGCAAGAGAATCACACCCATTCACCTGCCTCCCACTCCCTGTCCTCGGGGCTTTATTTAAATATCTGCTTCTTTATTTATTTGAGAAAGAGAGAGTGCGAGCAGGAGGCGAGGCAGAGGGAAAGGATCTCCAGCAGACTCCTGAGTGCGGAACCAGACACAGGGTTCGATCTTATCACCCTGAGCCGAAATCAAGTCAGACATTCAACCAACTGAGCTACCCAGACGCCCCTTAAGTATCTGCTTCTTACCCAGTTTTCTGCAATGGCTTCCTATCAGGTCTCCCCACCTCTTGGCTGGCCTGCAGTGCTCTTCTGCAACCTCTCCTAGCTAAACTTACCCCATCATGGGCTGAACGGTGCCCCCCAAAAGAAAGGTTGAATTCCTAACCACGAGTATCTGTGAACATCACCTTATTTAGAATAGAGTCTTTGTAGACCATGGCTCGACCACCCCATTCAGGTTAAAGCCCTAGCTTCCAATGTGACCGTGTTTGGAGATAGGGCCTTGAAAGAGATAATTAGGTTAAATCAGGTCATGCGGTGGGGCCCTAATCCGATATGACTGGTGTCCTTGTAAGAAGAGGAGGAGACACCAAGGATGCATGGACACAGAAGAAAGGCCACGGAAGGACTTGGCCAGAAAGCAGCCATCCTCAGACCAAGGAGAGGTCTCAGGAGAACCCAAACCTGACCTTGGACTTCCAGCCTCCAGAGCTGTGAGGAAATAAATGTCTGTTGTTTAAATCACCCCTGCCTGTGGTATTTTGATATGGCAGCCCTAGCAAACTATACAGGGCCCGATACGGGTTCGAGCTCATGCGTGTGGCTTATTGCCTGCCCTTGGTATTCCTCACTTTGCATCTGTCCTCCTGTCCTGTCTGTCCTATGGCTTCAAGCTCCAGCACCAGAGAATGCTAAGCCACCTCCCATAACTGCATACATTCAAATCCTATAACAAATCTCTGACTGAATTATCTGGAGGGGAGGTTCTTGCACAGGCCAGAAGGGTGGCCCCAGGAAGACTGAAACTCGAGCTAAATTCAAGGATCTGAACTGGCCAAGGATGTGGGCACAATGACAACACGCCCATGCATCTGTCTCAGAGCTGGGGTGGGAGGGAGCTGGATTGCCCCTGGGAACCTTCCAGCAGCCCCCAGGGAGAGAACATAGGTAGAGGCGAGGTGAGCAGATGGGGTCAGGCACACGCTGAGTCCGAGGACCAGATGCTTGTTGCACACCTGCAAGCTGCCAGGCTCTGTGCAAGATCAAAACTGAGCAGCCCCAGCACCTGTGCACCAGGAGGCCCAATCCTGCTGCGGCAGGTAAGGACCCAAGAGCCAGCTGCTTCCTCCCACATGACAAAGCCCAGAGCCTACAGATGTCAGGGACTAGAGCGCACTTGTCCTAGGTCACTAAGGGGTTAATCTACAGGCATTTTCCATCTCCTGGGCTTTTCTCTGGTGCCTCCCTGCCCTCCCTGGCTGTCTCTTCTACTTGGGGCTCTGAGATTGGGGCAATCCAGGCTGATGCTGCCTTTAGGAATAATTTTTAAAGAACACAGAACACAGTCAGCCCATGCACCGCCCCCCACCCCGGGAGTTTCAAACATCCTGACCCAGCCACAGTCTAGACACCTGGTGGAGAAGCAGAAATCAAAGAGAAACCACGTGTGCTGGACACAGGGTAACTTACTGAGCTCCAATGACAACCCCGAGTGGGATTATAGTTACCATCTCAGCAATCTAGGAAGTAAGTCTTAGCACCTGCATTTTCTAGAGAATTTTCCGAGGCTCCAAGAAATCAGGTGACTTAATGAAGGTCACACAGGAAAATCAAGCCCCAGTTTTTCAAACCACAGAGTCCTTTATCATCTCACTCTCTGAGGCCACGGCTGATTGAAATCCCCTTGTCTTAGCCCAGATGGGGTGGGAGGAGGAGTTAGAGGGTGGTGGCAGGAGAAGTGAAACCAAGAGGTGGTCCTGGACATGTGGTCCAAGAGGGGCACCCTCAGCCTCAGCTGCAACCTTGTTAGAAATGCAGATTCTTAGGCCCACCCCCAAATGGGGTCAGAAACTCTCGGACTGAGACCCAGGCACTCCTGCGTCACCTCGGCTGTTTTACGCTCAGACCCCCCCCCCCCACAAGAGTGATGAACAGCCTTGTCCTCTTTTGTCTGATGACATTTTCTGACAAGCACTGGATTCAAATCCTGCCTCCACCCCTTCCTTGCTGTGTGACCTTGACCAAGCGACAGCCCTGGTCTGACTCTCACCCTCCTTCTCTGTGCCTCCCTCTCCACAGGTGCAGTGACACGAGCTCAGGGCCCTGCATGGTGGGCGGTGAGGGCGAGCCAGCTGACAGATGGTACTGCCGTGGTTGGTCAGGGCTCCGGGTGGAGCATGAAGAGGCTCCAAAGGTAATTAATATAAGCCACCTCTCTGAGGCCTGACCCCCTGGGGATCCCTCCCGAACTTCCCAAAGGGGCAGTGTCCCACAGTCCTTCCTCCACTCCGGGCCCCTCAGCCTCGGGGATCTGGAATTTTAGAGAGCACACAGGGGCTTCAAGGCCCTGCTCATGCCTACTCTAGCCCCCTGACTCTGGACTTGTCCTTCACCTTCTCTGGGCCTCAATTTCCTGTAAAGAGAAGAAGCAAGATGTGCCTTGATTGGAGGACTCCCTTGGCTCTCTGTGGGGCAGGGCTTCGAGGACTGTCCAGGCCCTGATAGAAACAGATCCTTCCAGGGCGCCTGGGTAGCTCAGTTGGTTAAGGCTCAGGTCATGATCCCAGAGTCCTGGGGTCAAGTCCTGTGTGGGGCTCCCCGCTCAGTGGGAACCTGCTTCTCCCTCTGCATCTGCCCGTCCCCTCCGTGCTTGTGCTCTCTGTCTGAAATAAGTAAATAAAATCTTTAAAAAAGTCTAATAAAAGAATTTTTAAATTTTAAAATAAAATAAAAGCTTTTTAAAAAGAAAGAAAGAAAGAACATATCATTCTGGGGACTGCCACCATAAAAGAAAAACTGTACACCAAACAATCTCATCTATCATAACAGTTCAGAGACATTAAAATATGAATTTCCAAAGGTGCCTGGGTGGCTCAGTGGGTTAAGTGTCTGCCTTTGGCTCATGTCATGATCCCAGAGTCTCGGGATCGAGCCCCATATCGGGCTCCCTGCTCAGCGGGGAGCCTGCTTCTCCCTCTGCTTGTGTTCCCTCTCTCTGTCAAATAAATAAATAAAATCTTTAAAAAAATAAATAAAACATGAATATCCAAATGAAGGAAGCACAGTGCCCTTGGCCTTAGATCCCTTGGCTCTCCCCCTCCGGCTAGCTTTGCCCCTGAGGCTCCTCAAAGAGGCAGCAGGGAGTCTTAAGCCCTTCCTCACTTCCTCCAGGACAGATCTGGCTCTATGGTGGGGAAACTGGTCTCCTGCTTGCAAAGGCTGACCCCCTACTTCGCAGCTAGCAGTCGTGCTAATGCTGAACGTATGTGCAGGTTTCTACCCCCTCACATCGTACCCCTTTCCTTTCATATCCCATCATGGAATAAAAGCCTCCCTTTATGTAATGATAGAGCACTGTGGTCGCATCTGCTCCTCAGAGCCACTCTAAGAGCACAGCGCCATTGCTCCCATTTTCCAGAAGCCTTCGCAGCTGGAAAACAGCAAGGTGGGATTTGAACCCTGCCTTCTAATCACAAGTGCAGTGCCCGTCAGAATTAGAGTTCCCGAAGTGGGGTCTGCTGAGCACACCCCACCTCGAGAGGCATCCAGCTCTCTGTTTCAGGAGGGAGGATCCGGGATCAGATGGCCCAGCTTCCAGTCCCAGCCAGGCAGCTTTCCAGCTGTGTGTCCTTGGACAAGTCAATCAACCTCTCTGAATTAAGTGTCATTGTTTGGGGCTGTAACCATATACCTTGAGAGTGGCAACCCTGGTTATTTTATAGGAAGACGACACTCTGATTGTTTTGATTGATAAATAATGAGTGGTGCTTCATTGTTTCGAAGGTTCAACCAAGTCGTCCCGGAGACAGTTTTCCTGCAGGAAACCTCTCTGTGTGATCCCTACAGGGGTCCATCTGCTCTCTTTCAACGCTTCCAGGGATGGGAGTTTCTTTCTTAGGGTAAGCTCTCTCCGGTTGGATGGCTCCAGTTGTTGTCAGACTTCCGCAGAGCATGTCGGGACCAGCCTCCCTCGGCCTCCAGCCTTCGGTCTCCCTCCGGCCTCTGAAACCCCAGGGTACCTGCAGACAGGCTCTAGAGTCTCTGCTAGCAAAGTCTCATGTTTGTTTTGAGTCCATGGCCCTGGCACTTGTAACTACCCCCCACTGCACTCTCAGAATATTCTGGCAGAGTTTAAAAATTAAAGTTAATTAAATTCACGTAGGGAATTTCATTACCCCTCCCATGCTTACACACCTAAGGGATCATAGTAATCACACTACCGCCTGCTCCCCCATCTGTTGAGCCCTCACTTCCTTCAAAGCGTCTCTGCATTTTTTATTTCAAATTAATTCAGCACCCCCCATGTAATGGGCCAATGGGGGATTAGTACCTTCATCTCGTGGATGGGGAACCTGAGTTTCAGAGGTCCAGTGAGTCGTCCGAGAGTGAGAGTAGGAACTTGTTGGGGCTCCCGAATTCATGGCTAGTGCTTTTTCTACTAAGGCTCATTATCAGAACTAGTGCCAGGTTGCAAAAATAATCCACTTCTATAAACTTACCCTATGGGAATATTTATCTAAAAATGTACACATAAAAATGCACACACAAGAATGATTACCATGGCACTGTTGGCAAATGACCATTTGCCATTCGAATGTCCATCAGTAGAGAACCGGTTAAAAATTGTGGAACAACCTTTAATAGAATCCTACATCACTTTCAAAATAGCGTGGGAGTGACCTCCTGCAGCCACAGGAGTAATGGGCCTGCTCTTTGGCTGAGGCATGTAGTGTTGAGTGGGGGAGAAACACATATTTAAAAAGCGGGTGTAATGGCCCGTTTTTATTCCAGGAATCTGGACGTTTGCATGCACAGAAAAGCTTGAAGGACCCACAGCAGCTATCAAGAGTGGTCATCTCTTATTGTATGTGGGCAGGTTGGGAGGGTCAAGGGGGTCACTGAGTAAAGGCAAGGTTGACTCTTGACATTTCTCTAAATTTTCATTTTTTTTTAAGATTTTATTTACTTATTTGACAGAGATCAGACAGAGTAGGCAGAGAGAGAGAGGAGGAAGCAGGCTCCCCGCTGAGCAGAGAGCCCGATGAGGGGCTCGATCCCAGGACCCTGGGATCATGACCTGGGCTGAAGGCAGAGGCTTTAACCCACTGAGCCACCCAGGCACCCCTAAATTTTCATTTTTTAAGTAATAAATGCAGAAAGTTTAAAAAGACTCATGGGGTCTTTCATTCTTTACATAACAAAGTTTTGTTTTATAGTACAGATGCATTTTCATTTGAAAAATACATACCTGTCCCCCAAAGCATTGCCACAAAACAGTTATATTTGATCTCAGAGTGAGCAAATTGCAGACCAGCCGTCAAGTGCATGTTAAGTTGGTCTTCACTGAAAGATCCATCTCAGCCCCAGTGACAACACTTTACAGAGAAGATTCTCTTATATCCGTGAATAATCTTGGGACATGCGGGTCGCAGCTCGTGCAGTTCAACGGTTAATGGGCTCATGGTGGACTCTTTCTAACAGGTGTTTGAAAATTTTAACAGCATGGATGTCACGGAGGACCTATGTTATAAATTATAGTAACAGTAACAGTCATAATAACAAAAGCTATTATTACGGCCATGGTGTCATCTGAAACTCCCTGAGGCTGCCCTGTGCTAGAAGCAAGCCCATCCTGTCCACTTTTGTGTCTCCGGCATTTAAGACAGTGCTTGGAGTACAGGAGACACTCAACGGACATTGCTTAACCGACTGAGCCACCCAGGGGCCCCGCCTCAGGAGTTTTAAAACAAAAGGGCACTTAGTTGTCTGAAAATTAATATTCATGATTTCTTCTAGTTGTTAGAAACCCTGGCAGATCAGTCCTGATTCTGCCTCAGGCTGGCAAGAGGATGGCAGGGTCTTGAGGCTGATCTGAAAAGGGGGAGCCTGCTGGCAGCTGCAGCTGAGTGGTGAGCCTCGCCTTCCACCAGCCACCCTGCACACACTGGCCCCATGACAACTCTCTCCTGAACCCCCATGGCTATGTTTTTTAACTTGGGGATTGACAAAGGTTTTGAACTTTCTCTTTAAAAATAGCTAACCACTTCTTTAGTTTATTGTCCAAATTTCACAATCAGATCGTTCTTTGTATCCACATGTATCCACATTTTTTAACTTCCAGGTAGAGCCTGGAGTTCCCCCCTTCTTGCTCTCTTCCCAGTTCATCTGAGCTCTACTTTCTCACCATGGAAGGTTCTAAGGTGGTAGGACTGTCTGGTCGAGGGGGCACTGGAGAGGGGTTCTTCATGATTCCCCCATGATTCCCTTCATGATTCCATGGCCACAGGAAAATAGCTGAGAGCAGCTGCAGTGTAGATGGCCCAATCCTGACTCCAGGCTAAGACTTAAAGTCATGGGCTGCAGAAGGTCCTCAGACTTCAGTGGTCTGCCCTGTTCTCCAGGGCCATGACCTTGCAGCAATTCAGAGCCAAGGAGCCAGTTTGCCTCAGGGCCCCAGTGCCCCAGGACCCTAAGCACATCCAGGGAATTCACCCCGTTCCAGTCCTGCCCACTTGGTAACTCCCTTAATGACAGGCTTTTCAGTGATTGGATTATCCTCAGGAATCTCTTCTAACTCACCCAGGTTCTGCTGAACGTGGTCTTCCTGCCATACCCTGGGTGGCCACAGTCTCGCCTCACTTCTGTGCTTTGCTCCGAAGGAGCTGTGTAGAAACCCTGTCTGTGTGGAGGGAATCCCACAGAATGTTCCATATTTGAGAGAATCTGCATTCTGATGCCCTAGTTACCTATTGCTGTGAATCAATATTACCACAAACTTAACAACTTAACACACATTTAAGATGAAGAGGATTGAGGCCTCCAAACCTCCGGTTACAAAATATGTAAGTCACAGAGATGAAAAGCACAACACAGGGAATATAGTCAATAATAACGTAGTAACGTTTCTGGAGACAGATGGCGACTGCGTTTATCGTGGGGAGCACTGCGAAATGTCCAGAATTATCGAATCACATTGTTGTACAGCTGAAACCAACATAACATTCTATGTCAGCTCTACTTCAATAACAAAAAAATTTAAAAACCCACATATTTATTATCTCACAGTTTCTGTTGGTCAAGAGTTTGGGCTCCACTAAGATCTACTTTGAGGTCTCTTATAAGGCATAAGCCAAGTGTCACCCAGGGCTGGGGTCTCTGAAGCTCGAGTGGGGAAAGATCTACTTCCAAGCTCCTGTGGCAATCGGCCAGATTTCATTCCTCGCAGGTTGTTGGACTTCAGTCTCTTGCCCACTGTGGTCGGGTGCCAACCCCCAGTTTCTTGTCACAGGAGTGTCTCCATAAGGCAGCTCATAACACAGCAGCTGCCTTTGGCAAAGCTGCAAAGAGAGCGTTGGCTAGGAAGGCGGAAGTTACAGCCCTGTGTGACGTAATCAGGGGCGTGGCAGCCTTTGCTGCCTTCTATTGGTTAGAAGAAAGTCACAGGTTCTGCCCACACTCAAGGGGAGGGATTCCGCAGAGGTGTGACTCCCTGGAAGCAAGACTCGTGGGGCCATTTAGAGTCTGTCCACCACAGGGATCAGCAAACTTCTGTCAAAGCCTGGAGAGGACACATTTTAGACTAGCAAGTGAGATCGTTTCTGTCAGCACTATTCATCTCTGCCCTTGTCAAGCAAAGTCAACCTAGGCAGGACTTAAACAAATGAATGTGTTCTAATGGAACTTTATGGACACAGAAATTTGAGTTTCATTTAATTTTTGCAGTCACAAACTGTCATTCGTCTTTTGATTCCCTCCCCCAACTATTTAAAAATATAAAACCATTTTTAGATTAAGGGACATGCAAAAAATAGGCAGTGGGCCAGACTTGGCATATACGTCATGATCTGCCCACCCTGCCCTAGTCTATCAGTTAGGAAAATGTAATTTTTCCATATCAGATATTCTTAAGGTGAGTTACTTCAGAATTGGAGGCCTTAGGGCAACCTCTCTGCAGGTGGTCAACTTCCGCTGTTGGGTTTTAGAGTTGGTGCTGTTTCTAGACTCTGCCCCATTAAGTTGAAGAAGGGATATAGTTCCACATTTACCTAACCTCAGTACCTCCTCACTTTCACTCAGGCAGGTCACCCAAGGAGAAATGCCCATTTGTCCTGAACTGACTTGTCCTGCAGATAGAAAGCATCCTCTGACCAGAACATATAGGCCATTGATGAGAACACACAAGTCCAGAGGGACAAAGTGACTGCTCCCCACTACCAGGGCTGGGATTGGACAGTCAATGCCCCTTCCTGTCTCCCATGTCAGTCCACATTGCTCTTTTCTTGTTCTACTCTCTCATTCTCTGTCTTTCACTCTTCCCTAACCTAGCCACCAATCCCTCAAGAAGACCGAGAGCTCTCTGAGGCCCCTGATGAGTATCTCCCCTTCTTCTACCTGCCCATCCCCTTCTCCTCTCACCTCTGCCATTGACTGGGGAACTCAGGGATAGGGGGCAGGTGCACAGTGGGACAAATAGGGGGAGGGCAGCAAGTTCTCATGGAGTCCAAATGAAATCCAAAGGGTGTCTATTTAAAAAAATTGCAGACTCTTGTGGATGAATCTATGGTTGTTGAGCCTCTGGCTTTGGAGCTGCAGAAAATGTTGGACCCTGCCTATCCTCCAAGGACTCACCTTCGATTGGGAGAGGGTAGTCCCACATGACTAGTGGCTACGAAGGTTGTTAGCATTCAATTCTAGCTGAACGGTTTGTGAATAGCAAATGAGCAGTCACTCAGTGAAATTATACCCTGGAGCTTAAAATAGAGCTTGTCTCTAGACTCTAGAATGATCTTTTTAAAACATTAATGGCATCATACCTCCCCCTGTGTGATACCCTTAGAAAAAGATCCAAACTCCTCTCTGCAATTTACAGACCCTGCCTGACCCAGCCCTGCCTGCTCCTTGGACCATTCCTAACCTGCCTCCCCATTTCCTGCAGCCCC
The DNA here is from genome assembly GCF_963455335.1 of Martes martes. Classification (NCBI taxonomy): domain Eukaryota; kingdom Metazoa; phylum Chordata; class Mammalia; order Carnivora; family Mustelidae; genus Martes; species Martes martes. The sequence continues at coordinate 100,575,268 of NC_137896.1, read as the reverse complement.
CCTTCCTTTCCCAAACAGGAAGGCACAGGCACAGGACCCCCTCAGGGGATTTGCATTTGCTCTTCCCTCTGCCTAGAACGCTCTTACCTAGGGCTTACTGAAGGGTTAATTCCTCCTCATTCAGGTCTTGATTTAAATGAAGCCCCCTTCTGTGGACCCCCCTCCCCCACAACGTCCCTTCTGAAGGAGTCCTGCACACTGGGCTCTGCTGGTCTCTTAGCTCCTTCTTATCCCTTATTACCCCTGCAGTCATTGTTTCCGAGGGTTTGTCATCTTTCTCTCATTTATGCTGCATCTCCAGTATTTGTGGTCGAACCCGACACATGGGGCAACTCCATTAATATCTCTTGCAAGAACTGAAAAGCACTTCCCTTCTTTTATAAGGAATAATTACAACCCAAATGTCTTTCAGGGGTTAAACAAACCACAGTTCCTCCATGTCATCAATCCTCCTCCACAAAGAAAAGGTACAAATTATTGACGCAACAAGTTGCACAGGATCTCAAGGGGATTATGTTGAGTGGAAAAAAAAAAATTCGAAGGGTCACATACTGTATGATTCCACTTAGATAACATTCTTGAAATATCAAAACAATGGTGATAGAGAAGAGATCAGTGGTTGCCAGGGGTGGGGGCGCCAGGAGTCTGGGGAGAGGATAAGAATCTGTGAAGGGCTGGCATGAGGGGGACCCGGTGGTGATGGAACAGATCTGAGTCTTGATGATAGAGGTAGCCACGTGTGTGATCGTCACACCCAGCTATATGCACGCAGACACAAACGCATGCTTGTCACACCAGTGAGATCCAAGCGAACTCTGTGGATCAGGCCAACATCGGCTGCCAGTTTTGAGACTGTACAGTTACAGAAGACGTCCCCCCCCACCCCATTGCAGGGTGGGGGCTGAGTGAAGGGCGCATAGACCTCCCTACCCATTGTTTTTAAAACCTCCCGTGAATCTATAATTGTTTCAAAATAAGAAGTTAAGAAAATGTTCTGCATGAACCACGACAAAAAAGAGACAAGTTTCAATGTCTTTAAGAATAAATCTGTGCGGGCTCTATTGCTATTGCCATAGTGATATAAATAACACAATGAAAAGCCTTTTTTCAAAAAGAGTTGATCAACGTGTTTTGCCTCTGATAGTCATACACGATTCTTTTGTCTTATTTTGGGGTTGCTGTTTGCCCCTGGCACCTAGCACGATAGAGCCATACAGATCACACGGGGCTTTGTCAGGCTCCATTTCACTGGAGAGGTGGTACTTTAATTGGCCTTTCCATTTTATGGATGAGAAAACCGAGGTTCAGATATGAAATGGTATACCTTAACTAAGGGGTAGAGCCTAATTTACTCAGGACCCAGGTGTCCTAATTCCAGATTACCTTGCCACCAATGACAGATGTTTGAATAACTGCTTGGAGATCGCAACTTCATCTAAATTGATGCCCGTGTTCAGACTCTGAAGCCGATATCCTTCTCTCCTCTAGAGGGCCGGTGGCCTCCAGCCCCAACCAATTCCAAGAAGCTAATTAGCACTTCTTTTTTAAAAAATCCGAGGTGGACTAAGACAGAAAGAGAGTCTGTTAGTTGTTGCTCATTTGCGGATGTTTTCCTTGCAAAACCACATCAAAGCAGGGAAGCCCACCGTGCACTTGGCCGGAAACCAAAGCTCCGCTGGCCAATCTGGAAAGCGGCAAGTTCCATCAGGCAGAAAACCATTTTATCTTTTGGGCCCAGATTCCTCACTTAGAGCTGATGGGGGTGGAGCATCCCCCAAGCAGCAAAGCTCTCCCTAAGCCCCCAGCTGTCTCAGGGAAGGCCCCCTGACTTGGGGAGCCCTGCTTGCAGTCCCAGTTGGGGCAGGAGATGAGCCTCCTAGCAAACACCACTGAGTGCCTAGCAGGTGCAGAGCACAGGGCAGATGTGACTTGGGGGAGCAACCCCATCCCTTTCAGGTACTGCAAAATGAAAGTGTGTATCGTCTTCCAGAAAGGCATCAGCAAACCTGTGTTGATTTTGAGGGAAGAGAACCCAGAGGAGTCCTTCTGTTAGCTGCTAAGAGTGTGTTCTGCAGGGCGTTGCAGGAAACACACAGTAAAAATGCCACGGGCCCTCCTGCCCCACCCCACACGGCTCTCCAGGAGATTCCAGTACTCGGAACACACAGAGAAACATCGAAGATCTCCCAGGGAGATGTCTAGATTAGATTCAAAGGAAGCACGGGATTTACAAGATACAGGTATGGGCGTGGCGGGGGGAGGCAGGGTTGCCTGCTGGGGAGGGCCTTTCAGCAAGAAGGACTAAGGGCACACTGCTGCGTGGGCTCCCATCTGCCCGGATGTAATCGTGTTCATATCCATCTCCTTGGCTACACTCTGGGTTCCCTGTGGGCTGGGCCCCTGGCTTTCATCTTCCCATCTCCAGGGTCTAGCACTATACCTGGTGTATCATAGGCACAGGTATGCTTTGAGTGGGTGGAGGGATGAATAAATGAATGGATGAGCTTCTGAGTAAAGGAGATTAATCAGTGATTTCTGACTGTGGAAGTGATATGATTTTATTTTTTTTTTAGTATATGTGCTGCCGAAGTGATCACTATTTTTTTTTTTAAGATTTTATTTATTTGTCAGTGAGAGGGCACACGCAGGAGGAGTCGAGGGGAAGAAGCAGGCTCCCCACTGAGCAAGGAGCCCGATGCGATCCCAGGACCTTGAGATCATGGCCTGAGCCGAAGGCAGACTCTTAACTGACTGAGTCACCCAGGCGCCCCGGTGGCACAATTTTATATACCTTTTAGGAATATCACAGTGACAACCCCGTGTAAGCCCTGGCAGTAAGATGAAAGTTTGTGGATTTTAGTTGGGGGTCTTAAATCTGAGAGGATAAGGCCAGTCACTTGAATCCAATCTGACCTCTGGTCTTGTCAATAAAGAGCCCAGGGTAGGCTTGGTGCATACAAGCACGGAAAGACCTGGAGGCCAATGGCTGTCTGAGGTTTCAACTAAATGAGACAGTCACCTTCCCATTCCCTGCGCCTTACACGGACCTTGGACTTAATAAATAAGAGTTAAATGGGAGTTGATTCATTGAAGGAAAAGACTTGGGGAATTCCATAACTACAGAGGTGTGGACACGTTTTGGTTCATCACGTATGATCTCTCTTCGTATGTTGGAAGATTCCCTACTTATTAATCTTGGTGAGAAGAGCCCACCTAGCACTAGGGAAGCAGAAACCCAAGAAATTCTTTCCCCAGCTGTCTTAGAGCCAGAGCACTGTCATGAGGTGAAAGCTAGACGACCAGAAGCCCCCACCTGCCTTGGCTTTCGTGAAGTGCCAATACCACCATGGCCATGTACTTCCTATGGGGGATGTATTGCCCAGGTGGACAGGAGATCACTGCAGATATCAGGAATAATCCAGAGAACATTCAGCAGATTCTGTGACTCTTCCTGCTGCCAAGGGCCATAGTTAGCTAGAGCCCTGCCCCCTCACCAAAGAGATGCCTCCTTAAAGGAAAAGCCAGAGCAGATCCAACTCAGGGGCAGGGCATTTAACTGACAAGTGAAGTCTCCTTGATTTAGTATTTCAGGCTCTAGACAATGCTCCATGTCAAAGGCTGGAGGGTACTTGAAATTTTTTTCCTATACCAATTGTTCTGAACATTCTGAGGAGAAAACACTTTGAAGTTGTTTCAGACTAGATGGGAAGTTCCAATCATAATGCAGAGGCTAAAAATAGAGACCCTGGGATCAGACATACTAACATTTGGCTCTAAAACCCTCTAGGTGTGTGACTTTGGCACCTGGCATGGTGAGTCCAGTTAATGGAAGCTATTATAATTATTATCACTACCTGGGGAGACTATTTGAGGACCCAGGGCTGGAGAAAAGAGAGGAGACAGGCTGATTCCAAGAACCGCACCCAAGCACCTGGCTGAGCAGAGGTGAGGGGGGCGGGGATTAAACCTGCTCAGCAGAGCCCTGAGGGCAGAGGGAGACCCAGTGGTAGAAGCTGGAAGGTGAGGTGTTTGGCCTCGCTACCAGACTTTCTAATAATAATCTCAAGATGTGCTGGGGTCATTCGGTGGATAGAAAATAGTAGGAGAAGTATTTAAGCCAGCGTGGAGAAAATATTTGGTGGGAGATGGAGAGGGGATTTAAATAAACATTAGATTTGATCAAAAGTTTAAACAATGAAACTTCTGTTGTCTTTCTTTTTTAAGAGCTTATTATTTATTTATTTATTATCTATTTATTGACTGAGAGAGCACAAGCCGGGGGAGGGCACAAGGGAGAGGGAGAGAACCATCCCAAGCTCAGCACGCGGGACCCTATCTCACAACCCCGAGATCACAACCTGAGCTGAGATCAAGAGTGGGACGCTCAACAGACCAAGCCATCCAGGCACTCCCGAAACTTCTTTTTTAAATGAATCTTTTTGTGAAAGCCCAGTCAGTGTTGAGATTATCCCAAAAAGCACACTAAACAAGTGCTCAGAACACCGGACAAACAAGATGAGGGACAGAGAAATGTTCCATTTGAATAAACGCAGCTAGAATTTTCCATCAGCAGAACTAGAGAGGAGCCACTATAATGTCAGTAAGTAGGGGTGGGGGTTTCTGGGTCTTCTGTATTCGGGGCACTTAAGTCTTTTTTTTTTTTTTTTAAGATTTTATTTATTTATTTGAGAGAGAGAGAGTGTGTGAGTGTGAGAGAGAGAGCATGAGAGGGGAGAGGGTCAGAGGAAAAAGCAGACTCCCTGCTGAGCAGGGAGCCTGATGTGGGACTTGATCCCAGGACTCCAGGATCATGACCTGAGCAGAAGGCGGTCACTTAAACAACTGAGCCACCCAGGTGCCCAGAGCCTGTAAGTCTTAATCTGGTCCTAGGCCCATCGTAACAAACAGATCAAAGCAGAGGTGCTTCAGAGACAGCCAGAGCAAGAGCCAGGAGCCCCCTCCCCACCCAGGCCGCTGCAGGGATGCTGAGGACCCCTCCAGAGTCATGGACTCCAGTGTGAAAAGTCCCAGAGAGCCTTCCAGTCCTGGGATTAGCTCAAGCTCTTCCTGCCTTTACACTCTGGCTCAAGTCAAGCCTTACTCGAGCTTCATCTGTGATAGTATTTGATTGTAATTTGCATAGTAATTTTAACATTTCCATTTTTCCCTGTCTATTATCTTATTTTACTCTCACAACATTCCTCAAGGGGGCTAGAAGGATATCTCTAGATCTAGAGGTCTAGGTCTAGGTCTAGGTCTAGGTCACACAAAGACCAGAGGAATCAGCTGAGTAAGATATTTTGGTACCATGGTGGTCACGGATATGTGTCTGGGTCACCCATTGGCGCAGCTCTCTTGTGCCCCCTGAACCCACTTCAGCCCAATCCCCAATGTACTACTTTTATTTTATCAGTGATTTCTGCTGTTTCCCTCCCCAGCCTCATGACCTGGGGCTCTAACGTGGCCTCATGGTCCCTTGACTCCCCAGGGTCAGAAGTTAAATTTCTACAAGAAGCCACTAACATGTCAGGAGCTGTTTTTGCAATAAGGGTATGTAGATCTCTATCCAAAGGCCTTGACCTTGTTGCAGAACCCTAAGTGTCTTGCTGTTGCTCTCTTATTGGGGTGTGCAGAAGCTCCACCTGGCATTGTTCTTGGCCACAGACATGTCTGACACCATGCGATCTCCCAGGCTGTCCTCACTAGCAGCAGGGATGCCTGTCCAATAGTCTAGACATGCTATAGAGCCCGCTTTGGGTCTGGCCCCACTCAGAGCTGGCAGCCTTCTCTCACACCTAATAAATGGATCATAATGGGATTCCTCAGTATGGAATACGTAGCTTCCAAAACCCAAAGAAGTCTACCGAGCGTTATGCTTCTTTCTCAGTAGTAGGAGTTTTAAAGGTGCAACACGTTGTCCTTACTTTGGACAGTTAATCTGGTTGTGGCTCAAACCACTGGACGTTAAAAACTTCATCAACATAGCCTGTGCCTGAATCTGTTATGGTCTTTCTCTAGAATGCATGTCTAAAGCACAAGTCTTTAATCCTGGCATCCAGGGCATTTGCTCCTTTTTTACGCACTGGATCAAATTAGCGTGATTTTACCAATTTATCATGGAGGCCAAGGTGCAGCCTTGTGCTATGGGATGTTAACAGGTGTTGCACCAGAAAAGCTCAAAGCTCTATTAGCCATATTTTTGCTCTGAAAATATTTAAATTATCTACTTAAGAAAAACCCTGGATAGATTCGTATAGGTGCCATTGATATTATTAAGTAAGAGTCTCCTTTTAAAAAATGATGTTCCCGGGGTGCCTGGGTGGCTCAATGGGTTAAAGTCTCTGCCTTCGGCTCAGGTCATGATCCCAGGGATCTGGGATTGAGCCCCACATCAGGCTCTCTGCTCTGCAGGGAGCCTGCTTCCGCCCCCGCCTCCACTCTCTGCCTGCCTCTCTGCCTACTTGTGATCTCTGTCTGTCAAATAAATAAATAACATCTTTAAAAAAATAAAAATAAAAAATAAAAAATGATGTTCCCTATTGAAAAAAGGCAGGAAGCGTTACATAATTACACACATGTGACATCTGATATAGCCTCTGTCAATGTGTGGTATTTAACAATGGACTCTTGTGCTGTGTGATTCTTCAACGATCATGATCAGCCTCATTACGTGTTCACACATCGAAGACCGAATATAATCATGATGTGATTCAATATTTATTGTGCCCTAAATGTAGCCTGTACCCCATATCATTTTCATGGATCCAGAAGAAGGAGCTTTCAAAGAAAACGCAGAATCATGTGTTCCCAAGCTGGGTTTGAATCATAGAACCACACAATTAAGCAGCCTCCAGACGAAGAGAGCATCTAAAAATGTTGGGAGAAGAGCTGTTCAAAATGAATAAATTGATTGCCAACAATAAGAACAACCACGGTAAAACACAACACAAACAATGCAAAATAGGAAGTTGATCTTTTCTCCTTTGATACATTGTACTGGAGACAGAAACAGAATATGGAAATAGACCTGATGTTGAATCCGATAAGGAAGATCCTAACCAGCCCCCTTGCTCCTGATATTAAGTGAAAAGGTGGTTCTTAAATGATTCAGAAAGAATTCTTTCAGTTGAAATAATTTTGAGGGGGGCATACTTTATAATAAAAAATATAAAATATATATTTAAAATCGATCTATTTAATTATTAATGAAATTAAGTTGGGTTAATGTATAGAACATGGCAATTCTGTTTTAAATTAAAAATATAATTTCCTGCTATAATTTCTTGCTACAGTTAATCTGGAAGACCGTGTTCTTCCGTCTGGTGGTCTGGTGTGATCCACATGCCTTCAAACCCACTAAACTTTTAAAAAGTATCTCATGTTGGCAGAAGTTGGAGAAACATGGTCACAAGAACCAGTAGATATGCAGGGTACCTTCGAGTGAGAGCACCTGCTTTTGAACCTCCTTTCTGCCATTTCCTTCCTGTGAATCTGGGCAAGTTTCTCAACCTCTCTTAGTCTCATTTTCTGGGTTGGTACAAGAGCAGAACCCCAGTTTCTTAGGGGACACGACAGTCATGCTAGGTTAATGGTAGCCATTCCTGTTTGCCAGATACACGCAGAGTCTGTGGTAAGAAAGGTGCTGACAGAAGGGCTGTGGGGAGCAGCCTCGGCCTCCTCAGGAAAGTCTTGTTCTTTGTTCCCACTCTGGATTTTGCCTTCAGTCTCCTGAAAGTGCCTGTCCTGTTCCCCACAACTGCCAGACGGTCCCACGACTTTGGTCCTCTCTCAGTGAGCTGCAGCACGACCCAGGGGCTGTCTCCTTCCTACATGTGTCTTCTTTGACGCATCTTGAAACTGCCTGGCAGCTGGCGGAGTTTCTCCAGGAGCAGCCACCTCGTGCTGGTTTTAGATTTTTGCCTTGACGAGCTCCAGAAGTCCTCTCTGTCTCTCTGTGTCTGTGTCTCTGTCTCTCTCACACACCCCACCCCCCTTCAGAACTAAAGGGTACACAACCACCCCCCAACTGTTGGGAGCTCTGCTAAGGGCAGCCCTGAGCCCTACTTAGGTAGAAATTCTTTCAGCTGACAGTCACGTCACCCAATGTCCCCGCTTCTGGGGGAAACCTACATCCGATGAGTGGTTGACATGAGAGACAAACACTGCTCACTCCCGCTTCTTTTTCTTCCCTTCCACAGGAAGGCTGTCCCAGAATTACGCTCCCCTCGGCCAGGCCACCCCCTCCCCCAGCCAGGCTGGCCCTGCTGGGAGCCCCTGCCGGGAGGCTGATGCCAGCATCAGCTTTGGAAATGTTTTCGGGCCCAAATCTCCCTTCCTGAACTTCGTATGTCAAAGCTCCTGCTTTGTTTTGTTTCTCATGAGGAAGGAAAGAGAGGGAGACTCCCAGAGGAGAAGAGGGAAAAGTAGAGAAGGACGAGAATAATAAGCCTGTACAGCCGTATAGCCCAAGCCAATTGGCAAAGGGATTTTTATCCACATTATTTTAGAAAGGAGGAAAAGGCGCTCCTACCTTCGGGCAGTGAAACCACAGGTGATCTTTGTTTTCTTTTCTTTTCTTTCTTTCTTTCTTTCTTTTTTTTTTTTTTTTTTGCTTTTCTATATTTTCAGAATTTGGGGGTGTGGTTTGCAATGAGCAAATAATCAGGAAAAAAAAACAATAAAGCTATTTTGAAGGAGGAGGAGGAAGCGAGGACGCAGGGCTGGAGGGCTAGCTTCTTCTCCCTCTCCATGCCCACATGCCACCCGCCCTGACAGTAGAAAGTAGCACAGTCCCAGGGCCGCCGTGGGCAGAGGAAGTGAGGCCGAGAAGCTGAGAGGCAGCTCCAAGCAGGGATTTCTGGTTGAGCAGATTCCCCCATTCTTTGCTTCCAGCCCCAAATCCCACGCTTACTCACTTCACAGCACCTACTTTTAACCTGCCAAATGCCACTAAATCTGCAAATTAAACCTCTGATTACAGAATTCCTTTTGATGTAAAAAAAATGCGGGGATTTTTAAAATGTAATTATTCATACACTAAGATTTTAATGGTGCTGCTTTCTCCCTCTCTCGCCTTTTTTTTTTTCCAGGCCAGGGTGATTCCCCTGTGCGGGCCTGCCCAGGCAACACGGCAGGCCGCGCGAGGGAAGGAGCCTGCTGGAGTTGTCTGCTGCCCATCAGGGTGCTCTGCTGTGGGGAGGCTGCAAGAGGTCTGGGTGGCAGCAGGGGGCCCTGGCCTCCACCACTCCCCCTGTCCCCCGCGGCCTCCTGGACCTCAACAAGGAGATGACAACCAGATGCAAGGCTGCCCTGTGATTCTGGAACGGGGAGCCCGAGTCCCAGGGTCTGAAGTCCAGGCTTCTGCTGCAGGCCCGCCGTCCCCCAAGGCTGGAGCTTGGGAAAGCATTAGAATGGACATCCTGGGGGCGCCTGGGTGGCTCAGTGGGTTAAGCCTCCGCCTTCGGCTCAGTTCATGATCTCCGGGTCCTGGGATCGAGACCCCACATCGGGCTCTCTGCTCAGCAGGGAGCCT